>NW_009648250.1:6412343-6457807 GCF_000708025.1 Charadrius vociferus
AGAGCGGGGACAGCCGGCCTGTCTTGGAGCACATTGAGACCCTGTGCATTGCATTCTTCACGCTGGAGTACCTGCTACGCTTGGTCTCTACCCCAGATCTGCGCCGCTTTGCCAGCAGCGCCCTCAATGCAGTAGACCTCATTGCCATCCTGCCCCTCTACCTGCAGCTACTGCTTGAATGTTTTGCTGATGACGACCAGCCCCGAGGTCGGGGCTCTCAACACGAGCACGACATCGAGAAGGTGGGACGGGTGGGCAAGGTGGGACAAGTGCTTCGCATCATGCGCCTCATGCGCATCTTCCGCATCCTCAAGCTGGCCCGCCACTCCACAGGGCTGCGTGCCTTTGGCTTTACCTTGCGCCAGTGCTACCAGCAGGTGGGCTGCCTTTTGCTCTTCATTGCCATGGGCATCTTCGCCTTCTCTGCCATGGTCTACACAGTGGAGCACGATGTCTCCAGTACCAACTTCACCAGCATCCCCCATCCCTGGTGGTGGGCTGCCGTAAGTAAACACATCTCACCTTGCTGAGTAGCCAGAGACCCTCCCTCCCTTCCCCTCCCCTTCCTTGTTAGAGTCGCTGGTAGTCTTGAAAACAGCAGGCTCAGATCAGTGAACATCTGCTCTAAATTCTGAGCTTACAGGACATATGCACTCACTCACGCACACACACGCTTCCACACATTCATCTCTGTTCTAAGCTTAAATCAGGGCTTAATCAGGCAGACAGTGTTGAAATTCCCATCTGACCAAATGCAGATAGCACTTGCACTTTTAAAGAAGTGGGCAAAGAGACAGGAAAGAAAAGCATTTCCCCATTTAATCCCATTGTCAGTGTTGCCGAGAAAAAAAAAGAAAAAGAAAAAGGCTTGCTTCAGGCCAGCTGGGTTCAGGTGGGCACAGGATTTTCATTCCTGTTCTTTTTGCAGATCTATTGTGACCCGTTGCAAGATGGAAAGACGTAGTTTATTAAATATAGGCTGGTCACTCAAACTTGCATAGCTAAAGCTGTCCCAGAGCTCCGGCTGCTGAAAATGCATTAGGACCAAGAGTTGTTTTACACAAGAGATTGTGTTCTGTTCCTTAGTTGGCACATCTAAGGCTCATGTCTGCGCACACTCTAAACTTTGGTGGTTATTTATACCGAGCCAGACTTGCAGAGGAATAAACACAAAAAGGAGCAGAATGGCTCAAGGGGTTGATAATGGGATAAACTGCCTTCTACATCTAGGTCACTGGTTTGAATCCCACATCAGTCAGTACTGAGAGCTGGTTAACGTCACCTTGAATCTTATTTTGCAACCTTTGCCAGAAAGTGTGTGATTTTAGTCCCATCCCAAACACTTGGAGTGAGGGCAACTGGCTGAGCTTCAGGTGAAAAGCTTTAGAAATGAAGAGAGAATGACCTCGTTTCTAGAGACTGCCACAGGGTTAGTGCTCTAAGGCATTTGGGCAAGTCTCCTTGACAGGTCTGAATGATTGCTGACCTGTACTATACTGTGTCATGCGCAGAGGTGTTTTTGAGGCAGCATTTTCCAGGCTGTTTCATTCGCATCTTTCAGGGGCACGAAGATTTAGCCGGTAACAGAGAGCTGTGAGAGTTTAAAGTTCTCCACCTTGTTTAAATGCCTCCTGGCTGTGGCAATGTCCTGGCAGAACTGTTCCAGTGTCCGAAACTCAGAATTCAACTCTAAAGGGTTTGAGAAGCTGTTCAACTCCAGACCTGGATTGCATTAACACTCAAGGATGGACATACATTTACTTACAGAAGGCTAACCAATACTTCTCAAACTAATGTAAAAACAAAACCATGGTTACACCCTTCAAGGTGAGCTGTGAAGAAAATAGGAACACTTCTGGGTCTATCAAGACTAGCAGACAATGGAGAGGGAGATGCAGGCTGTAAGCAAATGCTTAACAGATAATATTCATGTGCAAGTATGGCTGTTTCAGAATTATAATTTTTACCGAAATGTTTTAGCAGGGAGGTGGGTAGTTTTATCAAGGGCATTGGGGAGAGGGGGAAGTTGATCCCTGCCTGTACTGCTGCCTGCAGCCTTTCAGAGCTGGAAAACAGCAGCTCTGTTATGCTGCCGAAGATGTGTATATCTATAGCAGTCTGGATCAAATCAGAGGGTGGGCAGAGGAGCCCATAGCTTGGCTGTCCATAACTCTAAGGCTTTTTCTAGTCTGTCATCACGTACCCGTCGTTTTCCAGCACCTGATGCTAGCCACCATAATCCATGTTTATGGCAGGGCCCTAGGACCACTTCTGACCTCCTGGATCTGGCTGTGTCCCAGTCACTTCCCTGGATAAGGAAGCCCATGTAAATGGGCTGGAAAGGAGTCAGAAGATCTTCCCATGCTGGTTGATCAGCGTAGGCACTGGAGGCACCAAGCTGCATATGGAACCCACAAGATAGCAACCCCAACCCATCCAAGGCTGCTTCTTCTGGCCAGCAGTCCTGGAAGCCCATGGCCTGCATTTCTGGTTCAGCAACTGCTGATGAGACGTGGTGGCTTCCCATACATATGTTTGTAGTGATTCAGTGCATGCCAGATAACCCGGCCCTACAGACACATTTTATAGACTTTTTTCTATATATACATAGACTTTTTTATATATACATGCATGCGTACATGTGCTGAATACCCTTTCAGCTGGGGCGTGGGAAAGAGGGAAAAAACAGTGAATAAAGGAAAGGGTCCCATAACATGACCTTCACAGGTCATCTTTAAGTGATATACACAGGTTATGAAAAAATTCATACTTCATACGCTACTAGAATAAGGACATTAGCCTTATATGTTGTTTTCTGAACATGCAGGATATATGCAAAAACTTCAGGGCTCATTTCTTCAAGCTGGTGACACCGTAATCATTTAGATACTCCTAAGAAACCTATATGACTATGACTACATGAAAAAAGCCTATTTAGCTGAGTGAGTGTCTCCAAAAGAGGATCTGTAGCATGCACATTGCAATTCCAAGGCATAAAACTCTTTTAAAGCCTATTCCTTCTTTAAGGGTGAAAATTAAGTTACCTGGATCACTCAAATTTCATTAAAATCCAACAGCGTTCACAGTCTTACGCACAGAGGCGAAGTATCTCTCCCAAACGGTCACAGACGACGTAGAAGACTATGCCAGTGGAACAGAACCTTATCACAGGATAATGGTTTTGTCCTGGCTAGTAGAGATAAACATCTTGCCTTCATCTCAGTATTTATTTTTGGAGATATTTATCCTGTATTATCATTCAAATCCAGTGACTTAATTTCCATTAAACCAAGTGACTAATCCTTTTTATTCCACAGGAAGCACCAGGTGCATCCTACAAATGTGCTTACCCAGTGCTGCCTTTTGTACCCTAATGCTTTCTTCATTTGAAACAACATTTTATTTAGCATGTTAGAGGACGACAGGCTGCACACCGTGACCTTCCAAAGACTTATTTCAGTGCTAGAGCTACAAAGGCATTACAGTGAAAGTCCTACTGCCTGTGGTTTATTTCTGCCAAAGTTTTAGATTGCTGTTTCACGTTGAGATACTGTGAAAAAAATTAAATACAGTTCATTGTCTGAAAAAGATCCCTTGCACAGACTAGGAAGTGCCAGATGGCAAAAGTCTGCAAGTTTTACCTGCCAGAGAAAAATGAGTCATATTTACTAAATGTACAAATTATAAACCATCAAGATGTGTGCAGTGGAAGTATATAAATTAGGAGTTATTTTATGCTGAATGTTTGGAAGTACATAATTCATATGTAGCATCCCCATAAGCAAACATCCATGAACTTTTGAACCTAAATTTTACAAAGAAAATATTGCAGTACTTGGTATAGTACTGGCTCCATATAAAACACAGTTCCTTCACATATCCATAGGCTAAAAAGCAAATGCTGACGGTGGGAAGAAAAAGTTTGGTAAAACTAGGTAGACAATGTGATGGCAAAATGTACAGGTTCATATAAAGTGGATATACTATACACCAATACTCCCACAAAAATAAATTAAAAAAATAAAATAATAATAATAATAAAAAAAAAAAAACAAACAAAAAAATCCCACAAATCTGGTGGTGGTAGGATGGGAGCTTGGAGACGTTCCCCAGCACGTGTCCTTTCCCCCCGTGGAGCCTGTGCCTTGCTGAACGGGGTCAGTGTGCGGCCCCGGGGGTTGCTGTGGGTCGGTGGATGCTTTCCAAATCCTCCTCCTCCTTCCTCAACCTTCTCCGCCGCTGTCCCCCGAGGCTGCGCGGGATGCAATCGGGGATACGGGAGTGAGTGTCTCCAAAAGAGGATCTGTAGCATGCACATTGCAATTCCAAGGCATAAAACTCTTTTAAAGCCTATTCCTTCTTTAAGGGTGAAAATTAAGTTACCTGGATCACTCAAATTTCATTAAAATCCAACAGCGTTCACAGTCTTACGCACAGAGGCGAAGTATCTCTCCCAAACGGTCACAGACGACGTAGAAGACTATGCCAGTGGAACAGAACCTTATCACAGGATAATGGTTTTGTCCTGGCTAGTAGAGATAAACATCTTGCCTTCATCTCAGTATTTATTTTTGGAGATATTTATCCTGTATTATCATTCAAATCCAGTGACTTAATTTCCATTAAACCAAGTGACTAATCCTTTTTATTCCACAGGAAGCACCAGGTGCATCCTACAAATGTGCTTACCCAGTGCTGCCTTTTGTACCCTAATGCTTTCTTCATTTGAAACAACATTTTATTTAGCATGTTAGAGGACGACAGGCTGCACACCGTGACCTTCCAAAGACTTATTTCAGTGCTAGAGCTACAAAGGCATTACAGTGAAAGTCCTACTGCCTGTGGTTTATTTCTGCCAAAGTTTTAGATTGCTGTTTCACGTTGAGATACTGTGAAAAAAATTAAATACAGTTCATTGTCTGAAAAAGATCCCTTGCACAGACTAGGAAGTGCCAGATGGCAAAAGTCTGCAAGTTTTACCTGCCAGAGAAAAATGAGTCATATTTACTAAATGTACAAATTATAAACCATCAAGATGTGTGCAGTGGAAGTATATAAATTAGGAGTTATTTTATGCTGAATGTTTGGAAGTACATAATTCATATGTAGCATCCCCATAAGCAAACATCCATGAACTTTTGAACCTAAATTTTACAAAGAAAATATTGCAGTACTTGGTATAGTACTGGCTCCATATAAAACACAGTTCCTTCACATATCCATAGGCTAAAAAGCAAATGCTGACGGTGGGAAGAAAAAGTTTGGTAAAACTAGGTAGACAATGTGATGGCAAAATGTACAGGTTCATATAAAGTGGATATACTATACACCAATACTCCCACAAAAATAAATTAAAAAAATAAAATAATAATAATAATAAAAAAAAAAAAACAAACAAAAAAATCCCATGTTTTAAACAACTCCCAAAGCCTTCTTCAAAGGGGAACTCAGCAAAAATTTCCCATCTGTGTACCTGTCAGCTAAAACAAGCAGGAATATTCCTTACTGAAGGCACACATACACCTTACTTTTGTAACCTCTGACATACAGCTGAGCCAGAAAATCAAACAATTTAGCACTATAAACATATATGTTGCGAGCCTACACTACAAGCTACAACTTACAGGCAACAGAGAACGACATTTGTTTTTTCTACAGCTCCTTGCAGGTATGTAACAATTAATGGGGATTTTAAGTAGAAACTTACATAGAAAATTCTCTAGAAAGTCCTGGGTCACTTCTTCCTATAGTGCAAACATTATAAAAATATATTTCACAATTAGCTGAAGCTTTTCATGTGTTTTTCATTAGTTCATAAAACATATGTGACAACCAAAGGTAATACTCAAAATACCCTCTGAATAAGTCCCCAGTTACCGGGTTTTATGAGCACACTGGATTTAGACACAGGGCATCTGTTCCAAGTGACAGGATGAGGGAGCGGGGCTGCAGTTATGGCTGGATTTGCGCAGTCAGTGAGCCATCTCTATCCACTGACCACAGCCGAGCAAACCCACCTTCTGGACAGACTGGTGTGGAAATTGTTTGGAAATTCCCTCTGCAGGACAAAGCTTTTAAAAATCCCGCTGAATGCTGTCAAACTGCACTGTTGTCTTTCTTTACTGCATGAGAGGGACTTTATTTAGTTAGGGATTTTTGCATAAGATGGATGCTACAGAAAAGAAGGCAGCAGAGAGTATTTCAGAGTTATGATGCAAAGTGCAAAGATGCTGACTTTAAAATTGTCCCTGATCCCTGAATGTATCTGTTTGTATGCTTTTTCTCAGCTAATAAGCTGAATGTTGGTTTGCCTGTAGGTCAGCATCTCTACAGTGGGATACGGAGACATGTGTCCAGAAACTCACCTTGGCCGCCTATTTGCTTTCCTCTGCATTGCGTTTGGAATAATCCTGAATGGCATGCCCATCTCCATTCTCTACAACAAATTCTCAGACTATTACAGCAAGCTGAAGGCCTATGAGTACACGGCTCTCAAGAAAGAAAGAGGGAAGGTGGACTTCACACGGAGAGCCATGAAGAAACTATCTGAATGCTGTGGAGAAGGTGCAACCCACCCTCTGTCACAGCACTGATACAGTTTGTGCTTTGGATACTGGGATGGAACAGAGAAGCCGAAGGAGAAAGAAGAAAAACTGATCAGTCAAGCTAACTGAAGATTAACTGAAAAGGCCAAAAATAACAAAAGTAGACGGTGAAATCTGTTTTGAAAGGGGTTGTTGTCAAAAGAAAAAAGGTTCAGATTACAACTTTTTTTTTTTTTTTGGCTTTGCTAGGCTGGGAGCAGCAGTTAAGTGCTAATCAACTATCTGAAATTACATTCTTCAGATTAACGACCCAGAAACTCTGAATTAGACCCACATGAAGATGTAACCTTCTGCTACTGATTAGACCCACAACAAAGACCCACCATAATCGAACCAAAGCAAAACAAATTGCTGCCATTAAGAGTCAGCCACCTCACTACTGTCAAGGCAGTCTCAAAAATTAAACAAATAGAATACCTGATATACTGACTGCATTGCTGAAATTGGGTTTGTACCAGTTTTCAAAACCAGGAAAACAGCCTAGAGCGCTTACCTGAATATTAGCAGCATCTATACTCCTTAAGCTTCCAGCTTCTGTTTCCACTGTCAGACAGCTATGCTTCACTGTTCCAATTTTATTTTTCAAATGCAGCCCTGCAAATGATTCCCATTTTCATACCTAGGCAAGCAATACCCTTGCTTTTAGTATTTCCCCTACCACCAGCTCCATAAACATCTTTTGTTATGCCAAGAACTAGTGAAGAAGTCTGGAGTCTGAGTTGATAAATGTCATTGATCAATTTTGAAAACATTTCCAAACCAAAACCTTCTTTAGGTATAGGATTAAGTGATAAACCAAGTATGTTTTACAACATTTAATGTATCTACTTATTGAATTGTTAGAATAATAATAGGCTTGTCATGGGACGTAAGTGTTAAAGCAGCATTTAAAAAAAATAATCAAATGAAACATGTAATGGATAATATGTCATAAAGACTTTTCACACAAAGGATCTTATCAGTACTTATCTGTAACCAATTTTAAATATAATTTAAAGTCAAGATACTCTGTCTAGTGGATACAGCCATTAAGGACACAATTCTAACACCTTAGCTCACCCGCAGTAGTACCTCACTTCCTAAGATTACTGAGCCTTCTTGCACAGCTGGATGTAATTACTCATGCATCGGAAACTCACTACAAAACCTACACAACAAATAACAACAGCAACATCAACAACAATTAAATGGAATCAGAGTTTCACACATTAGTTTGCAGCACATCAGGAGTATTCTTTTTATGTAAAAGCAGTCATATCAGTTTAGAAATAGTAACCTGAAAAACAGATCTGCAGGAATAGTTATTTTACTGATACTCAGCTAAAAATAGAGTAAAAAAAAGGGTAACAAAAAGAAGCAATGGTAACAGTCACTGACACGACCCATGGCTGTTACTCAGCAGCACTCTTTCTGCACAACAGCCTGATGGCAGACACGTGTTTTAAAATTCTTGAACTCTCACGTTGTGTCTGCGTTGCTCCACTGAATGCAAATGGCTGCATTCAAATCTCACAGCCACGCTGAAGACAATGGTGTGAAGCTCGCTCTTGGGACAGCTAAGGGTGAAAAAGTTCATTAGTTTTGCCATGTCCGTGCAAATTGTGTCAAGCATAGGGACATTTCTCTTTTCAATAGTGAGAAGGTAATTAGTAACCAAGTTGCTCTTCTCATTCTCTACCTCCAGACAAACGTATCATAAGCCCATCTGTCATCTTGTTCTTTAGGAATGACAGTCAGCACATTGTGTGCTGATCAGTGCTGTTAAAAGCCAAACCATGTCTTTAAGGCACAGCTGAGCCCTGGGAGTTGAACGTGATAGATGTTTGCTGTTCTGGACTGCACACAATGCAGCAGGCACAATCCTGGCACTCTGAGAAGAATAGCTGCTTTACTTTGGCTCTAGGGATGATATGAATTTGCATGGCCCTTCTGCACAGCAACAACGGGACGAGGACCTTCCTGAAGCCATAGGAAGCCCCTCTCTTACACCCCCACTGCAGTCCAGTGAGGTGGCAGGTTACAAGCGTGCAAAAACACAACTGTGCTTTACTTTCAACACGCAGCTTGGGTTAGATCCATTAAAAGGACTTAAATGTTGGTGACTACCCAACTTTCCAAGATATGGGACACCCTAAATAAATTTCCTTGTCTGAAGTCAGAGTCAGTACTTGCATATATCATGCAGATGGGCTGCAGATGCTCAGCCTTGCATGGCAAGCTCAGCAGCTTCTTGCCACCTAGACAAATGCAGAGCCTGAGCACTTACTCTGCTGAGGCCGGACTTACCCATCACCTCAGACTTGACACAAATCACCAGCCTCGTTTTCCACCCCACTTGCCTCACGTGCAGCATCCATTCAAGCAGACGTTTTTCAAGACATGTAAGGCAACAGGCTTTCCACACAAAACATGAGAATGAGAGAAAGGACTGTTTTCTCTTTTAATGAGGAGTCAGAATTGAATGTCCTCAGCAAGTGTTTTCTTATGTGTCCAAAAAGATTTTAATGCATAAGTCCCATAGTACTGCTCTAACCATGCAAATACAGCTTGGAGTGGGCCTCTCCCACCCTTCCAGCTGAAGCTGTTCTACTTTGCAGTGAGTAAATAATGACCCACCAGGTGACAGTAAAAGGAACTCTGCACAGCTCCGTGTTTGCAGCACTTGGCTGGGTGGAAAGGAGTGGGTCACAAGCCCTGCTTCAATAAAGAGCTATGGAAGCGCCCTGATGAAGCAGCAAAACCTTCCCAAAGGCTCATTCTCCTCTGGCCCAAGCCATTTTTGGTTGAAGGATTTAATCTGGAAGGACTCCAGAGTCAGTCCCTGCATACTGCAGCCACACAAAGGCAAAACTCATGCTTAAGAGTACCCAACAGGCTAACAGCCATAGGCCAAAACACTTCCCAACACGGAGGAGACCAATTTCTGTGCCCTCAGGAGAAGACGACATTGTAACCGGTACCACCAGGTCCCATCTGAGTGCCCTCAACAACGAAGCCATCACAGCTCAGGCAGCTCAGCTTACCTAGTGGCTGCCTCACTCTCTTCTTTCTCAATGCACTTTGCCCTCTCATCCCTCTGCCATCCAGTCCCCACCGTCTCGCTGATGGCAGCTTTGGTACCTTTTTGATTCCTCTTTGCACTGCCTCAACACACAAATGTGACAGTTTGGGAAAGCAGGGTTAGATTCTTGATTGCTTCATGACCTCACTCAATTTAGAGAGCTTTGACTAATGCTAGAGCCGACACAAGGTAGGTGGTAGAAGTGTGCAGTCTGGAGGACAGACCTCTGGCAACTGCCACGTGGAACATTAAGCAGAAGACTACACAAAGTGACTGTTTCTCTGTTTTGTAATTCCTGGATCACCTGCCCTGCTGCATTCAGCAGGTGAATGGGTCCTTAATGGAGCAAGGAATTTTCCAGCAAATTAGAAGTTAGTGGTTGGGCAGGGGGGTTGGGGAGGTGGCAGTGGTGGTTGTGGTGATGTTTGTTTTCTTCTCTGGATTACCTTATGCAGCTTTCTGCTTTTTGGCTTAATTAATCTTATTTTAGGGGTGGTAAGCATAAGTCTGTGCATTTCAACAGGAAAGACTATGCCTAAACTTTGGGTACCAATATACCAGCCAGACATTGCCCCGAATGCCCAAAGCTCTGTCAGTCCCAGCATTTTCTGTGGACGGCTAACTAGCAAGGTCCGCCCACAAGGTCCTCACCCCCTGTGAGATCCTGTCTGAGGCTCATACCATACAAAGAGGACCTCCAGCCAGCTCAGAGGAAGCAAAAAGTTCACATTCCCACAGAAAAAACTTCTGACAACCTGCAGAAGGCTGTGCAAAACTGTACCAGCTGGTTTTGAAATAGGATGCAGCGGTTTTGCCATTTTTTTATTGACACAATGGCTCCTTCTGCCACATCCACTAAGACTTTCAGTGGCATCATCACTGTCCCTAGATTACTCAAATGAAACAGTCAAATGATACACATGATGACATCCAAAAATAATGCAGGACAGCCGTGACTGTCTTGCTTACTGAATGCCACAGGGCTTTGGCAATCAGAAGATTTCAAAATAACTACATCAAGGGAAAATACACTTGAACACAACAAAGATGTGCAATCTATTAAAGCTAAAGTAGATAGGGCTTGGTTTATGAGACATTAATTTGGCATAGCTGAGGTTTTGGGGGAACAGGGTGAAGGATTCTCAAACCACTGAGAAATTAGAAACCTCTCTGAATGTGGCCACGCTAAAACCTTCTATTTTAACTAGTTGCAGAGATTAATGAGCCCCAGAGGGAGAAGGAAAATATGTTCTATCATTATGTTCACTACAGACTTAGCAAACATGTTGTGTCTGGTAGACAAAGAAACAGTCAGTTTATCTGGATGGCCCGGCTTCATTTTAGGACAACTAATTGTTGTTTCTTCTACTCATTTTAGGCCTGGGAATTATTGAAAAAAAATTAAAAGAAAAAAAGAAGGAATAGAAAGAGAGAAAGTGAGAGAAGAGAGAAAAGAGAAAAGAGAGGAAAAGAGAGGAGAGAGGAAAAAGAAAAAAAGGAAAAAAAATAAACAGGGGTGGGTCTGGTAGAAAACTAGAGTCTGCCCTTACATGAGACAGTGGAAAGAATTCCAATTAGAATATGCTTTTGCACAAGTCCTTGTCTTAGAAGAACATCATTTTTTCAATGCAATTCAGCAGCTGTTTGCTTTTCTCATTCAGAAAGATAGCACTTAAAGGGGTAGCTACAGTAAGCCACAGACTAATGGGCATGTGGTACTATTCCCAGGCTTCTAAGCAAAGAGTAATATTCAGTCTTTAAATATGTGTAATTTTAAAGATTATAAACTAGGTATACTTCAAAGTTTTGGGAGAAAAATAATGACCATCAATAAGCCTAGGCAGGAAAAATTGTCTCCTTGTTTAAAAAAATAGCTTCAACTGTTTAGAACATTCTGGTTTTGTTATGTAAAAATGTTTGATTCATGCTTATCTGCTATTTACAAAATCTTTATTAACTTCTTGATTCAGTAGTAGAGAACTTACATAGCATTGGACTGTAATCCAGCTCTTTATCTTGGATTGAAAAAGGGAAAGGTCAGAGGTACTAGCTTTTTATGCACTTAGGTAATTTAATGAAAATATGCTGAGAAAAATTAAAGCATTCTACAGGTAGCTCCTGAAATACAGATTATCATGGTTTTTAAATAAAACTTGCCAGAGTCTAATTCTACTCTATAAAATGACTCCGTGCTGTTATTCTAACTTCTGAACCAGATTCGCTCCATTTATAAGCAAAAGCATTTCCCCCCTATTAATAACCAGATAAACAAGTACCATACTTAAAAGTCAGTCTTTGGCCACCGCCGATAACTGTTCTTCAGGCCACCACGTACTCCTGCAACACTATTTCCTTCGCCAGTTCTGGAAGAGGAAACTGCCTGAAAAGCATTTCTACTACCAGCTGGCAAAAAGAAGGCAGAACTTGCTTTGGCTGCGGTGCTAACGTAGCTCTACATGGCTAAGAGCAGCTAGCACTGTCCCTGCAAGTGCCTGTCTGCAGAAGAACTTTTCAATACCCATATAAGAACAGCCTTGCTTGGTAGGACACTAACGCTTCTTTTTTTTTTTTTCCCTCACCAAAAACTACATATGGAGGCGAAGGCATGGACTGCAGATGAATGCAACAGCCCACCCATAACAGAAAGGCTGGGCTCTGAGCTCAAGTCTTTGCAATCAAGGTGCAAGTCGGATCCACACTGACATCAAAGGGACTCCGCGCTCCTCAAGCCTGCTCCAGCCAAGTCTTGAGGGTCAGGCTGGTCTGACTTCCAAATATCTTAACATCCAAATATTTGATTTGGATAAACAAACAGGAAAAAAACCTAAAACAAAGCAAACAAACAAAAAAACCCAAACCCAAACCAACAAGTTCCAGAAATTCAGAAAAATTCAGGAAATCACACACAGGTAGTGACAGCACGTCCCGTTGTGATGGGGGCTACAGCGCCCCGTGAGAAAGCGCAATGTAGGTGGGTCTGCTTGTGGAACGTACAGGGCATGGAAAATTGTTCACTGCTGCCGCCCGGAGGTCACAAGCTGCCAGATTCCCCTTTTCCTTAAAAATATCTAGTGCCTGCCACTCGCTATATTAGATAGCTCTCCTGCATCTCTTTCAGGTACAGTGTACCAGAAGCCTGCAGTCCTGCCAGCAGGAGTGTTTACAGTAACTTAAAATGTAATCTGCACTGCAAAAATCTGTATTATCATCCCTATGGACTAAATGAATGTTCACCCTAATGCTGCATTAATTACACTGGAGATGAATCCCCCCATTCCTTTTGTTTCTAAAAGACAGCTCCAATGCCTATAATGTTCCCCAAAAGTCACTACAAAAGAAGAGAAGTGATTCTAGGCAGATCTGGATGATGTCAGGATATGTTTAATATTCAGTCTGTATATTTCCAGAACAGTTTAAACAAACAAAAATATCATCAACACCAGAAAATCAGTCAGGGAACACAAAAGTTCAAGAGTTACCTTAACTGTAGGTTGAATGGATTGTTTTAGATGAACAGAGAGTATTGGCCAGGCTTTTATTGACAGGATTTAACATAAGCAATCAAAACACAGGTCTCAACCAATAGTCATTCCACATTGAGGTGCGGCAGGCTTAAAACAACGCTGATTCTCTGGGAGTATTTTTCCAGGCAGTACAAAGCATGTTCCTCTAAATCTCCATGCACTGAAGAGAGAACAGTGCCATTTTATACACAAATTTGAAATACAAGTTTGATCACGTGGCTCAGCCAACCCAGAAGATCAGTCTGATGCCCTGCAAAGGGAAGGTCCGCCCCTGGCTAATGCCAGACTTCTCACTGCCTTTACCCTCCAACGCTGCAGCTTAGTTTGTGCTCTGGTGCCCAAGCGGGTTGCCCTTTGTTCAGTGAATCTTATCAGCTCACTAATAGAAATTAATTCAACACCACCACACACAAACCTCTAACTGGTTCGTGAACTGAATCAGCTTAATGAATAGCCTGACAAATGCCTGAGCCGCTGTAAGGGGAGGGATGCAGCATTTTCTGTTCAAAGGCAGAAGGAGAAACGCTAACTGATTCGTGTTGCAGCAGGCAAGCTGCTGGACGCAAAATCACACTCATTAGATCAACTGAGGGGCTGGAGGAGAAGAGAGAAAGACACACAAGGTTTCAAGCAGGCTATTCCCGCTGTACCTCTTCCACGGGCCTCCACTACTCTTACACAGCTGTAACACCCCTATGACACTTGCAATTTGCTTTGGAGTTGCTTTTTGAAGGCATCTTCCCTTCTACAACAAGTTCTTTTCCCCCAATACCTCCCTCTTCAGCAATCTGCAAACACCTGCTTGCCTACAGCTTTAGTTCATCGGTATGGCACGGGAGACCACTGCCTTACATGCTGGCCTTCTCCCTGGGTTTCTCCCTGCACAGACTGCCATGTCCCCTCTTTATTCAAACCCTACCACAACATTCACCTTCCGAACAAGTACGACCTGCTCTCTGGGATAACGCTCACCATTACAGACACAGATTCACTACATCACTGCATTATCCTAAGGCACTTTGCGTACCTGTCTGAAAACAAATTTTCATGAATAAATATGGTTTCTGTTCATGGTCAGTTGTGCAGAATCCTGAGTAAAACAGTGGTCAGACCAGTGCTAACACAACACTTTCCCTTTGCAAAGATAAAATGCATTGGGCTTCATTCATACCCTTTAGTCTATTATTATATTTCTATTATTATTAAAAAAAGTCTAAAAGTAAGCTTGGTTTAATGAAACTTACACTGCTTATTTAATGAAAAAAAAAAAAAAACCACCCAACTTTATATGGGAAACCATTTAAAAACAACAGCAACAACAAAAAAAAAGCTTCCTAGGTATTGTGACCCGGTGCAAGTTACTTGTTAGAAAGCAAGGGCTACACATTGCAGCAATTGCAGTCTGAGCAGCATCACACTGCCTGAGGGCAGGCAACGCACACACAAATTCTCTACCTCAGTGCACCACACCAAGATTAAACGACAAAGCACAACCAGCAGCAGACACTCAAAATGCACCCGAAGCAGAAGAAAACGGGTGATTTGAGATGCACCGTTACAGTGCTTATTCCGTGTGTGCTGTCCGTAGCTCTGTCCATCTCAAGGGCTGGTTCCAAGGTGCGCTTCATAACACCCGAGCAGCAAACTAAAGACGCAAATGCTCAGACACCGCAAAGCTGAATGATCATCTGTGAAAGCAAACATCCTCCAAATTGGGCATAATGCTGTGTAAAACAGGAAATAAAATATGTTTGGCATCTGTCATTGATGAGGACATTTTAAAGGGAGATCATTGGAGCTGCAAAGAGGCCAGTGAGCTGCACTGATTCTGGAAGGCAGACCCCCGTAGCTCCCTTGTGCCTGGGTCTTGGCTAATAAAATATCTTGAAATTTGACATGTAAAACTGAAAGTTCAACCATTTTAAATTATTTTTAAGAGAAATGATTCAGACATCTTTAAATTCGTACTGCCTCTTCTTTTCTCTGCCCACTCTCAAAAGACTTGGAATTTGAAACAGTTTCTAAATATTTTACCTCTTCAGATAAACAAACAGAAAAAAATGCTTAACTGGAAAAACTGATGGGCACCAATTTGTAAAACAGCCTCAGAAAGCATTTCAACCATAAGAATGATTTTGACTGCCACGAAAACTGGTGCTATCACCACGCTGTGAAGATAACTCAATAGCGGGTGTTGCGGCACCCAATCTTCTTCATCTAACTGCTCGCTGGGAGCAATGCAACATATTGAACCAATTCTCATATTCCCTTATCGCCTTTTTCCACAAAATATGTTTTATCAGGAATGCCTACAAATCAGTACATCTTTAAATTGAAAAGCTGCGGGGTTTTTTTTTGCCCCACAAGTATCTTGATTGCATCTGTTTTACAGAGAAAAACCTTCTGATGACTTCTTAGTTCAATGCTTCTAGAACCTGTTCATATATACCTGCATACCCAGAGCTCCTGTCAGCTCCTTCCCGTATGCTTTTTCTGACTGTCCCACTATTCTAATAAAATATGTAATCCATGTAGACACACTCCAGTTAGCACAGACTAACAAGCCACAGAAATGACAGGTAGAAGCAGCTGTGGGGAAGACAGGGCAAATTAGAGAATCTGTAAGATTTTTATATTTTGTAAAGCACAAGTGTACTTGTAAGACATTCTAATTGAAAGAGCATAAAAATCCAATAACCAAAACCATCTTCTATGACAGCAGATGACAAGATGACTAAACCCACTTCAATTAGTATGGCCCTTGACGAAACTTTAAATACATTACCACTGCAAGAGAAAATCACAGAGATATATAATGTTAAACTAGGCATATGTAAGGAATTACTGCTGATAGATAGGACTGAGTTTACCTGGCATATTTTCCAGTTTTTTAGCCATCAGCGGCTTCTCCCTCCCTCAGTCCCTTCCCCTAGTACATCTTGTAAATGGTACTTTACTCAACTACTTTGGATGCTTACAGCAAAGTGGGTTAGGGCCTTTGTATACGCTTCAAAGGAAAAAAAAACACATCAAGGAAAGCTTGCACTGCTGAAATTTGCAGTTACAGGGATTGGAGAAAAGGTGGAGAACACAGTACAACAGATTCATATTTCTTAAATAGCAATACTTCCCATTAAGGCTTGTTTCTCTTTACTAGACACTTAGTACAGATCTTGAAAAAGGTTACATGCCCTAGAAGTCCAGGGTCTCAAAGCAAGACACAGAAGACAAAATAAGGGGCTTTAAATAACAACAAATTGTTAACAAAAAATTGTTAACAGTGAAATAAAGTGCCACTTACAGAATGGAGCATGTAAGGGAGCAACTCGATACAAGAGCTTTAAACCCCAAGCAGAAAAGAGAAGTGCTGGACGAATAACACGGTTAGAGTAAATGAACTTCTGCATTTTCACAAAGCAGCTGACAAAGGCTGTGCACGTTAGCAAGGCAAAAGGGACGGGAAGTTTGACAATGATTTTGAACTGATAATGCTGACTGTCTAATGGGCACTACAAATTTCTTCCAAGAAGTCAGAAGGAAATGTGTGATTAATGCAGTGAACATTTACGTGAATCTGTTTTAAAGATGGAAGAAACAAAAAAAACCCCTACTTTTAATATTTTATTAGCACCATTTTTAATTTTTTGACATACCACAGGAACAGTGAGAACACTTATGTACAAACCCTTAAGTGCAAGGGGTGTACATACACACATATGGCCCTGTGTCCATTCTGATGAGTTTACAACCCATGTAAGGCAAGAGATGGACAGAACTAAAAGAAAACCTCCCAATTGATGGGTCACAGTCTGCCCAGAATGTATATTAGTGTCCCAAAATATTCCCCCTTTTTTTCCAGCTACTTCAATCATTCTGCATTTTCTGCTGACCCCACTTTGGCCTCAGTTCTGCACTCAGAAACAAACTCAGTGTCATCATGTACATTTTCCACTTTTGAAGGAAAGGTAAGCTGGTGCAGAGCCAGTGGAAAAGTGAAATACTGCTTGTTCGTGGTAGCTCCTGCTGTCAGCAGCAAAGGGGAAAGCTGGTCCCTTTGTACCTTAAACCAAGAGGTATTAAGTTGCAATAGTACCTATCTATATTCTGCTATTTCCAAGGTAATGGTAAATACACTCCTACACACTAATCTACATGATTACCACGGTAACGGGCCCTCTGTCTTCTAAGAAGCAAAAATAAAATAATCATAACCACCTCTTCTGTCCTAGCATTCACAATGATTAAACATTGGCTGTTCACCCTCCAACTTCTGCTATGTAAAGTGAAAGAGAGAGGTGTTCGCTCTGGATGGCCAAGGGGACGGTCTCTTCACCCCTGGACGACGACTTTAAAACAAGAGCCCCATAATTCCTGGAACAGCTTCTCTTCTGAGTGAGAGGCACAGACACAGATATTTGCTGCACATGCACTTCCATTGTCTTCTTGGCAATAAAAAAAAAATACGGCTAGCTATATTAAGGCGCTGGCAATAATTAGAGTGGTTTGGACAATCTAAAGTAGGCAGAAGTCCTTGCCAAGTAAGTTTCAAGCAAAAGAAAAAGGACACACTGAAAAAAACACTTGCTTTAGAGTCTTTCAAGCAACTTCTCTCTCAGCCTTCACAGTCACAGAGACACTGACAGCAGGTGGGGACAGAAATGGCACTGCATCCAACCAATTTCTTCAGTAGGAAAAATGAGTCCATTCTCTGAAGTACCTTAGGTGACTGAAACAGTCTTTAGTGTCCCCCATAACTTCTTTCTCCTCTCCTTCCATTAGATTATTCCAGAATTCGGTTTCAACTGACATTAAAGACATACCTTGGCAGTAAAATTTATGTTCTATCCCTGGCAAGAAAACAGTGGCCTCTTTAGCATAACCTTAACTGTCTACTTAATCAAGAGTGGCATTTCTCAAACTGTGGTAAGGAAAATTAGTAGTTGGTCACTCCAAATTACTACACATAATTTAAAATAATACACACAGTCTCAAAAATGCAAATAAACCACCTGGTAGACATTCAGTTAAAGCAACCAGAATTAAAGCACGCAATCAAAGCAACAAAACAGATTCACTTAAGCAGACATTCTTACACAGCTTTTTGCTATTCAGTTTATTAATATCTATCTTTAGCTATGACTTACTTTCACTGCCCCTTTTAATTCTCTTGATTGGAAATATGTCTGTGCCAGATTCTAAGCATTACTTTATTCCCCTCAATAATCTGAAAATTGAGAAGGGCTGCATCAGACTTTTTTTTTCCCCCCACTGTTTTACTCTACCACTAATTATTCAGTCACAAATCTGTTGCATATTTAGTTCAGGTTGGGGTTTTTGGCAGTAACTGAGACTTCTTTATAAACAGTTCACTACAGTTTAAATTCATTATCTGTTGCTAATTAAAATGATCTGTTTTATTGTCACAAATGAAAATCCTGTTACAGAAACTAATGAGCTGCAACCTTCAGTAACTGAGAGGATATGTTTACAAGCATGAACACTTAATGCCAGTGCCAATCAGGTCTAATTGGGATTAACCTTTCAGTATTTACTACTACTCATAAGCCTAGGTGGAATTAGAGGGAAGCATAGTCAGCAGTGTCTCGGTAAATCAACAGATACAAACAGAAACAATGTCAGAAACACTTCTCCTAACTATAACTTCCACGTACTGCTTAAATCAACCTAAGTAAACTATGAATTATAATAGGGTTTATTATTATTATTTTTTATTTGCCTATTATACTAAAAAATGTTCCCCCTTGACAGGACCAGTGAGAAGCAAGAGATTACTTACTAAGATGAAAAAAATGTATTTCATTGCTTTGGATAAACTATTTATACTTAAACATACACATCTAGAAAATGTACTTTACAATTACAGCACCTGTATACACACAGGTGCCCCCTAGAGAACCAGAGAATTTTACCTCATGCTAATCATGCAAGTCTGGGTCTCAAAGCGGGTAATCTGATTTTCATGGGTGCTGAGCACTGCAGTTCCTGATGGACTGTAGGAGTAGTTGTGGATCATCACGACCTCTGACACTAAAGCCAGTAATTCAGAAGACTGATTTGAAGTATGTAAAATATGGAAACTTAAGCCAGTTTACTTAACCACTGGCAACTTCCAATTAGTTGCATTGTTCTCTATGTTGAGGAAGCTGTACCTTAGGAGAAATAATGACTATCTGCTATTAAAAATGGAGCCCCATCCTATCAGGCTAAGCGACAATAGAACAGTGACTCCTACAGTTGGAGATCTAATTAATTTGGTCCTCTGTTTGGATGAGTCTATCAGCATGGCATTAAACACCACCAGGGTGTTGTACGAATGCCTTACCAAGAAAGTTTTGGGTTTTTTTTGATTTCCTTGCTTAAAATGAGAAAATAAAATATTGGCTTGATTTTCCCAGATCAAAATAGGGTACAGTAGAAATCAGTATGATGCTTATTTGATAGTAAATTTATCCCTCCCCTATTATAAGACATCAACCACCGCTCCCCCAGCACCCCACCCCCCCAAATGCTTCTGGTTTATTAGGGCTTGAAAGTTTGTACTTTTCAGAAGACTTAAGAGAAACAAAACCAAACTGTGATCCATTGACAGAGTCAGCCTCTCCTTCAGGACCTTCTATGAAAAAAGTAGAAGACACTATTTTCATACTATTCTTGTTAATTACAGAAGGATGAGAGCCTCCATCACTCCTTCACAGGGTAAGAATGGGACTTGAGTTGTTTTTCTGCTTTGGTTTTTTTTTGAGGAAATGAGAGAAGGAGATTAAGAACAAGTGTATTTGCCCAGTAAATAAGAATATCTCCAGAACAGATGCTTCTGTTTCTATGGTAACTATGACAATATACACATAAATTTTAACAAGACTCAAATCATTTTTGTGCAAGTTATCAGGAAAGATTTAACTTCTTGATTACATGTTCAGAAGCTTCCACTAGCTCTTAAATCTTCTTGGTATTTCAATCTCTGAGAACAACCACAACAGAATGAGTACAACAGAAAAGCTGTTTTAGAAATTATTTAATTTACAAACGCATACACTGATTCGTAAAACAACCATGGTGTAAAAATCTTACCAACTCTCAGTTGGTTGCATGGATGTAAATTGTCTTTTTAGCTTCATTTACATTAGGAAGTCAATTTCTCCAGTAATGCTTCTATTCCTTTTACATTTTTATTCAGCTTCAACTTTGGGACAAGCTTTTTCAGTCCTTTTTTGACTGTATTTGCCACTTTTTGATCGGTGCTCCGCAGAAGGCTACAAGAAACAGGAAAAAAAACAAAGATGTCAATGGTCAGCAAGTAGTCATAGGAAAAGAAGCTGTCCGTGTAAGGAAAGAGTAACTATTTAGGAAGAATATGTGCTGACCTTTTCACCTTCTATTAGAAAAAGACTTAAAACTTTCCAGAAAGCATGAAACACCTAGTGAGACCACAACCACCACAGGATAAATCAGACTGGAAGGAACTGCAGATCCCCACTCAAAGCAGGTTCAAACACTGGCTCAGACGAGGCTGTGCAGGGCTTCACCCAGTCCAGGCTTGAAACCCCCCCCCAGTGCAGGGGACAGCCCAACCTCCCTGAGCCCTGTCCCCACCACTGAGCTGGCCTCATGGGGAAAAGGCTTCTCCCTCGTCTCCAGCCTGAGCCTCTCATGTTCCAGCTTGTGCTGCTGCCTCTCACCCTCCAGCCATGCACACACTGCTGTGAAGAACCCAGTGTTCCTCCATCCCCTCAGGTGCCAGGGATGCTGTTGAGTGTCCCCAAAGCCAGCCCTTCTCTCAGCTGAACCAGCCCCGGTCCCACAGCATCTCCTTCTAGGCCAAGGGATCCAGCCCATGACTATGTTGGTCACCCTCCATGAAACTCTCTCCAGTTGTTGATCCCTTTCTTGTAATGGGGGTCCTAAAACTGGATGCGCTGAAGTACATCTAATACACACGGAGTACTTTCACTATTGTACTTCTGTGCTTCATTTGACACAGGACTACAGAGCCTTACTAGTTCTGTTCTTTTTTAGATACTGTTTTTGGAAAACAAAACAGCTTTCCCAGATAACTTTTCTTCCTCAGAAACAAGGAAATTCATTGTAAGCTGTAAAATACTATTAGGAAAGAAAAAGCTTCTGCACAATCCAGATCAACATAGGCAGTCATTGTCCTTCTCCCCTTCCTTCAGGTAACAGTGAAATGTTCTTGGATGATAACACAAAAGCAAGAGAGGTAATGGCAAACCTAATTTGCCTCTTCAAAATGATGCATGAAACTGCCTAAAAACTGTTATGTCTTCTACAGCCAATGTGTGCAATCCAGAATAGAATTACAAGTTGCACTGGCATACAAATGAACTAAGATTGGAAGCAAACAGTAACACCCATGTACTGATACCAAGCCAGCTGCATGGTATTGTAAGTCTTTACAATCCCTAGGATTCTTCCTAACAGCTCCCCAATTTGCAGCTACCTAAAAGATTGTTTCTTGCCTACTTTTTAAACAAGGATTAGACATAGCAAGCCGAACTGAGTAAAACAGAAGAAGAATTAATGTAGCTTAACGTGAGATTTAAATTTTGTCTCCTTAGGACTCCAAATCCTGTGCAGGATGGCAACACTACAGGCAGTAAAGCATGGGATGCCCATCTGACAACATCACTGTTTTCAGCTACTTTATTCCTAAATTACTATGACTAGCTTACTTGTAGCAGCAAGTTCTGTACACTTTTAGCTACAGCAGTATTATTTAATCAAGAGGCCTTCTTTAAAACTGAATTAACACAGGTGAGGAATGATACTTTTTCAGCTTTTCTGTAAGTTGTATACCCCTGAACACAGCAAGAAAGCCAAGAGCACTGACAAAGGATGTGCTGAACACACTGGTATTTAACATGTAGAGATTCACATGGTTCACCACCAGGTAAAAAAAGCATACAAAATAGCAAGACACTCTGGACTGCATTTTATATATTTCTAAAAAGGAATTTCATCTGTCAACAGCTGTACATGTAAAGCTGCTTTCACACTCTTGGTATCCATAGGTATTTCAAGACACCATATTTTTAATACAGAACATCTACATGTCTGACAATACAGCCAAAAGACCACATAGGTTAGGTGTTGGGCTTTTTTTTTAATTATTATGCTGAAAGATCTTCTAAGATCTGATAAGTAGGCACCTATGTATTTTGTGGATATAAAATACAACTTTTACAGGTTACAGAAATTACACATAGAAATCAATTAAGTCTCTTGGTGAAGTATGTTTTTATCCATTTTCTACCCTGGTGTAACACATCACTGACAATTTCAAAAATATTGTGGAGGAGTCAGATGTAGAAACATAAATAGATCAGCATGCATGACATTCAAGTACTTACAACGCTTTATTTACACTAAGCTGGATTGTAATGTCTGCAAAGAGCCCTCTCATTACCTTAGGACTCTTCACACTTGTACTAGGTCAGAACAAGGCCCCACACTTTTTATAAAAATCAAATTAAAAGCAAGTAGGGCAATGAAAGGAGAGCGCCCAGAGGACACCAGGTAACTAATCAATCAAGCACACACGATGAACTGCTCATAACTAGTGAATAAGCTTAAATGACTAGAAAGCCAAAAATCTTAAAATGTCCTGATTGGGTAATTCCGAGTTTCAGACCTGCAGGTAAGTGACAGATGGCTTCCAAAAGTCAACAACAAAACAAAAATCAATCATAGCTTCAGGGAGAACTGGTAGTGTCTGAAAATCACCTCTGTCTGAGGAATGTGAGCTCCTTTAAGACAAAAAAGAATCCGAATATTTTTTAAACTATTTTATGTAAAAAAATACTGCAGTTATTATCTATACCAGACTAAATTAAATTTACCATTGCTGTATGATTTAGTTAACCTCTCTACTTCAATGCATGCACATAAACAAAGATGAGATTAATTACTACATGTTAGCAGGGTAAGCAGGTGTCACAGGAAATGGAATAGAAGTAGCTGGTTATGTTTGCATGTTCTCAGCTGCCTAAACAAAAGGGCATCATGCCGAGAGTCATCAAGAGAAGTTCAAACTACAAAGGATTCAGATTTAATTAAAATTAAAAAAAAACCCACGCCTAAAACCAAAATACCAGCAAACAAACACTGCCCCCCCCCTTTAATCTTTCTTTCCTGTTAGGTGAGTTTCAGTACTGGTGAAAAATGTTCTCCTGATGCTCTAGGAGACAAGCTCCCCTGCGTGGTAAGAAAGCACACTTGTCGAAGCCGCACCCTGTAATGCCATGAGTAAGAGCAAAGAGAGGGAAAGACTGACACTCTTCATAGACTTTTCCATAAAATACACTGCTCCTGTGCTTGTTTTTGCTAATAAGCAATTACTAGTTTCCTGTTTTTTCTGTACGTCTTCAAAACCAATTAAAAGACTGCTGTCACAGTGACAACCAAACCATTCTGAAAGTGTTATACTTGGAAAAAAATCCACTAATTTACTTTGCAACTTTACTTGGACAATCAAAATAGCTTAGTACATAAAGCAGCAACACCACATGTTAAATTAATCTCCTCAGCCTTGAGTTAGGGGAAAAACGTCCAAGCATTAATACACTGTCAATGAACAATCCTTTACAACAAATCTTTACTGAACATCTGTGCACAGGATCAGATAACTTAAAGGCATTAGATGGATTTATTGAATTCTAAAGGCCTGTTACAACAGGCAAAGACAAAGTGTTATCATTTCAGCAGCTGAACAATCTTAACAGTCAGACCCGTATGACTGTTATGATGTTGCGTAAACAGGTTTTGTATCTGGATTGCAACTGCTCTTCTACTACCAATTCTTCTCACCAGTGCTCTGAATGATAACGACTAAACAAAGTTAGAACCAAACTCAGATTAGTGAAAATAGCTTTTGATTCACCTTGCAAAAGCGCACAAATTTCAAAGGAGCCTCACTGTGAAGTCATAAAGAGCAGAGACGGAAAGCAAACAGCAAGGACTCTAAAGTAACTTTAGGAGAGGGAGAAGCAGAGTGGAAAAAAGGTAGAAGAGGTTTTTATTTTTCAAAATCATATTGTCCCTTTGAATTGTTTGCTGATTTTGGCTCAGTGCAAGTCTTCTTGAGGAGCCAGCAGTGCAATGCTGACCCAGCAGTTCCAGAACACGGACCACACACTTTGGGCTAAAGACAAAACCTTGGGTTTCTATGACCTGACACTGACAGATAGTTACAAAGTGAAAACAAGGATGATTAACACAGCTGTTGCTGTTCCCATTTGATAAAACAAAACGTTAATGTTAGGCCCATTTCTGTGGGGTCTTGCTAATCCTACTAGTTGCACAGTTCACTGCTTCAAAGCTGTGAGACAGTCAGCTCATCATAAGCCTTTGCATGGTCTATTCTTTTGTATGGTCTATTGCAAACACTTTTTTACTTCAGTATGAGACATACTTAGGTTCTGTAATTAAGGCATGAACACAAAGCAGTAAGTTACAAAAAACCAAAAATTTGGATTCTTGTATGCTGCTGCCAGTCACAGGTATTTCCGAGCTAATTATTTTAATGTAGCTATTTGTGGAGTGCTCTTTTGAGAGTTTTATGCTTGTAAAACAAGACGCGGTTGGCATGATTTTAAAAATAAATTTGACTTTTAGTCTTAAAATTTCCCAACATTAAGCTGCTTCCTAGTACTGCAAAAGCCTGCGCTCAAGAAACAATCTATGGAAACTGTGAACTTTTCCAGTATCCTGTTCCATTGCAGACCTACCAGCAGCATGAAAGACAGTACACATTGAGCAAAACTCATCATTTTACTTGTAGAAATTGACTGATGTTCTCTGAGCTGGTCAATAAGGTAACACTGGAAACTAATCAGAAATAGCTATGTGCCTTACATACCAACAAAGAATAATGGCACCTCGATTCACTTCTGCCCAGGTCTTCATATTCTCAATACCAACACGTTCCACCAGTGTTCTTCCAAAGCAAACTATAAAATGTGGGAAAGGAGTAGGCAGAAAAAAAAAAATTAAGACAGCATTTTTATACAAAGAAGCCTGTTAAAAATTCTCTGCAGTTGTAATTTAATCAAATACTTTTTAGTCACCAAATATTCACAAAGTTTTGCTCTCACAAAATAATTGACTATTCAATGCAATGAATGCCTTTACAGATGTTTGACTACTTCCAAGTATTGCTTAAAATTAGTTAGACAATAGAGGCACTGTGTGACAGTTTACTAGTATAAAGCAGGCAAACTTGACGTTTCTTTTTTAAAAGGGTGTCAAAATCTCTTCATATCTTAAAGAAGGCATCCACTCCAAAGAAAGAACTTGGTAAGAACTGACATAAGACATAATTATATGTAATGTACTAATACATACATGCTTCTGCTGGCAAATGCTACATTTTAAACATCTGACTACAACTGAAGAAACAGAATTTGCACAGATGAAGTTACTTAAAGCTTCACCTCTAATCCTTTATTGGTGCATAAAAAACCACTAGGAACCTTATTTCTTTCAGCTGTACTAATGCTATAGGGCTCTATTTCTTCATTAGCTTTTAAAGCTTAAGGCGACTTGCAGATTTATTGGAACAATGGCACATGCAAAAGAGAACCTACGCTGACCTCAAAATCCCCAGCTGAATTTGAAGAACTGAACTTCAGGAAAACTGCTGACAAATTGTATGCTGAGCAAATGTATCAGCAAGCAACCCAAAAAAACCCAGCCAACCCCAGCAAACTCCAACCTCCAAACAAACACTGAAGCTATTTTTCACTGTCACTTCAGATCAGAATTCCATTCGAAGAACAGGTCAGTTTTTATTCAACTTGTTCCCTATGCGCCAACAATTTGTTTGTTTTTTAGCGGCAGTTCCATAAACTCAGATCAACACTTCTGAATGGCGCACTCTTTGGAGGAAAACAAAGAAACCAAAGGGAACAGCTTGTGTTCAAAATGGCAATGGCACAACTTTAGCAGAAATAAATCCAGGTAACTATTATCCTCTCAGTTAGGCTAATCTCTGAAAGACACTCATATAAAACTTATTTGCACATTTTTAATCATCCACTTGAGAAGCAGCAAAACAGCCTCCTTTCAGAAACATTTAATAAAGACAAACTAACCATTTTTAAAGGAAACAGTGGCTATCTGAATGTAGTAAGAAGAAAAAAAAAGTCTGATTATTCTAAGAAAAAAGCCCCCTAAACACAGAGAAGTTCCCTCAGATTATACTATGCCACCCCCACCTCCTTCCATTTTTTGGAGGTTTTTGTATGAGAAAAAGTAATCTCTATTAGGATATGGCAATTCACACAAGATTTTGCAGTTATGTAATAAAGTAAGTTTAAAAGCTAAATTAAGATGAGAACATCTGTGCCCAATCTCTGCCTTCTGGGATATAAAATAGCAAAGATGTCCTATTTTTGTGCATGAATTATTGTAATAACAGCTATAAAGCATTAACCTAGCAGTGGTAATGAACACAGTAAAGATTAGAGTTTGGCTCACAAGCACGAATGAAACAAGTCTTTCTGTTAGAAAGACTTTTTCTATTATTATCCTTTAAATTGCTGTGTAATTTAGCAAAGCTATAAGACATTTTAAGCACAGAAATTAACCCTTTCCCAAATATACAGTAAACCTCTGAGAAAAGAAAAAAACAGACCAGTACTTGCTTTGCAGAAAAAGCAATTGTATCCTTGGTGTTCTGTTCATAAAACAGCTCACAACAGCAAAAAGACAGAAACAATAACCTTAGAGAGTATGTTAAATTTTCCATATATTAGTATATTCAAAGAAATAAATGCACCAATCTTAGGTTAGATAACTGATTACTGTGAAGTTATAATTTGATCAAGTAAAGCTTAATTTCCAACATACCTTCTTTTCCACTCTCTCTCATTTTTTCATCTTGCTCTATTAACCATTTCAAAACTAGATGGCCTGCTGGATGCTCTGCAATGTGAAGCTTTAACGGGAAAAACCAAACCAAACACAAATTATTTAATGATGTTTCAAAATGCAGTTACAGGTCTGTCCATAAATATTCCTGCTTGATTTATCCACTCTGCGCTCGGACACCACATCACACTGACACATTTAGTCATCACCTATGCAAACAGCAACAACTTTCATGCAGGTACCTGAATACTTATTTAAACTGACCAGTTTATTTTTTTACCACCTTGCCTGCAACATCTGACTTTCAGTAATATAAACCATATCAACCAATGCTTCATTCACCCCTCCCCAAGGACTTCATGCTTACTGAGCAGAATCTCTTGGTCTAGCTACCTCTACAAGAAGTTCCAGACTTTCCACATTTTCAGAGACTTGAAAATTTACAACACTATGGTTCACGGAAAACATGACTAGTTCTCATAAAATTCTGTAAAATGCCCATCTTAAAGAAGGGGAAAGACAGGCCAAATTCAGCGCAACTACGAAAATCTGGAGGCCATCTCTCTTAAATACAGTGTACACAGCATTTTGTGTTTTCTAGTCTACACATGGACTGAGCTTAACTCAACAAAATAGGAGGGGCGCACTTTGAAGAGAAGGTCACAATGTAAAGACAAACAGCTATTACTGTAAGGACAAACATCTATTATCTAAGACCTTTCCCTGCATGGAGATACGCATACCTGAAAGCTAAGAGACCCTATCATTCTTGGTATAAACAGTCAAATGGACTATAAAAATTTACTAACTGCTTGACTGCATAGTGACAACATTAAAAGAGACCCTGTGTAACATGATTATCAGCTACCTTCCTACAAAGTGTTTAAACCAGTTCTGAAGATTCAAGATCATGCAGTACCTTGCTCTACAACTCAGACAAAATGCTGTCTCAAGCTTCCATCACACCAGATGCAATAATAATAAACTATGAAAGGAAAATGTCAGAAAACAGAGACCATGTCTAATCTATGAGTGCTATCAGGGCAATACATTGACATCTTATGTAAAGGAAAAAGTGAGCAGACTTCATTTTAGTAATATAAAATAAGCAAACACTCTGCAAGATCTCAGCACCTTGTCCTCTGTTACATTACCTGCCCATCACGGCCACCTGGCACCAGCTCTTCTGCTGCTAAATTAGCAATTGCATCTAGTGCAGGCTGGATGTCACCAAGAGCTGTTCTTAAGATATCAGCAACCAAGACAAAGGTAGCTTTGTCTACCACTACTTCTTGGGTATGTTCTTGCAAATATTCTAGCAAAGGTGAGGAAATGGCTTCCAGAAGTTCACGGCGGCGGAGTTCAGTATTCTTCTTACTGATGAAAGAGACAGCACACTACTGTAGAAGATTTGCTCTGTATGCACATCAAGCAATAAGAAATTCAGAGCATATACACTATTTGAGACAGCTCTGAACTATTGGAAGTCAAAAGAAAACATTATTCTTCCCTCTGTTTCACATACAATTAAAACACGTTGCACATACATTTTAAGAACACATGGAGTGAGGAAGTGTACAATATTTAAAGCTGACTGCCAGTAAACCTCAGTTTTTTGTTGACAATGACAATTCGTTTATTTTCTGCTCATCTGTTATCTCAACTACTGAGACGTATTTCTTAAACAGTTCACTAATCATCTAAAATTGCTCCTTCTTCAAAAGCTGATAAGCATCAACGTCAATACCAGAGACTGAATTCAAATTAACATTTTCCATTTTTATTGCTAGATTGAGAGGTACTTTTATGGAACTCAAAACACCAATAATGTATATTTAAAAATTTCTGCTACACCAAATTTGATATATGAGTTTCAACAAAGAACACCTCACAATTTTTGCCCTTTAGAAAGGGGATAAACCGCCGATCACCAATACATTGGTGGTCACCAATCATCATATACAAACATTAAACAAAAAATGCAAAAATAAGGACTACAGATTAACATATCTAATAATACTTATGTATTATTTATATATTTACATTACTTAAATTACAAAGAAAAGCTGAAATTAAATCGATTATGACAGAAAGTTGCATTAACTCAGAGAAAAACAATTTAACCTTCATATCTGAGTTACCTATAGGCATTTCCATCTCCCTGTTGCAGAAGTGTGATGATTTCTGGAACAAAATGTGCAGGGTCTCTAGGACTTAGCAAGTACAGCAAGACCTTCTTTCCATATTTGTTGTTTATTATATTGGGCAAAGAAGCATTTATTTCCTGTAAAAGTAAACAAACAGCAACAAAACATTAAGGAAATAATAGTTTTGAGCCATCAGTAATTACTGATTATCTTTCAAATGCAAAGCTTACAAAAGGAAAACTACATGCTATAAGATTCTCACCTGCTTGTAAAATCAAATAAAAAAACCTGTAATCAGAATGAAAGTTGGGAGAAGCGAGAGAAATAAAAAAAGATATTAAGGTTTAAAATGTGTTCATCAGATGTATCAATGTCACTGATTAGAAAATACTACAAAAGGACAGGATTTGTTTTCACTGATACATGCAAGTTCAAAGAACAACACGTATTCTGGAATGTCACACGCTGTACAAATATAACCTCAGGAAAAGTTACAACCTTAGCAGACCAGACACACAAAGGATCACCTACCACATCACCTAAAAGTAATCACCGTATGATACCCCATGCTGACTTCCAAGGGAGTGTACATAAGTACCTAAACAGCAGCAACAGTCCATGGGAAGGAAAAGCTGAACTTAAACTGATCACAGAACATTCACCAAGAAAAATTAAGTTTCAGTAACAGAATAAAGCCGACTTCTGCTGGAAGTATTATTGGCAGTTTATTTGAGCTATAACCAAAATAATGGCATTCGCCAGAGGTTAATCATTAGCTAGGAGCAGCGACTTTGTAAACTATAGAGTGGGGACCTCATACACTTGTGCACTAACACGGCTGAGGAAGAAATGTATTAATATACAGAGTTTTCTTGCTTATAGAAGCATGCTGCTATATTCAAATGGAAGCACCTATATTAAGCAGTTTGTACTCAAATTTTTGTCAGCTTCTCAACAAATGCCCTTTCATACAGAACATGCATTTTATGCAAGTTCCAAGTACCACTTGAGAATCCTGAATACCATCCGGTTACGCCTGACTATTATGATAATCCATTCCTGGCATTTTTTAATATACATATAAAAGTTATGATTATCAAAGCAAAGGAGGGCTGTACAGAGCTTTGGGCACTTTCAGCATATTTTGCAGGCCATAGCCCTTAAACCCCCTTTTTTCCACCACAGAAATCTTTCCAGCCACAGCTAGAAAAAGATAAATATAACAATTTAAACTAATGTCACCCTTTATTAATATGGAGCCTAGTTGGTTATCTTTGAGGGGAAGAGAAACATAGAAAGGTGGTTGGAAGCTGGCAGGAGATGGTAAGACAACATTCTTATTTCAAAAACATTGCTTAAACCTAGGTGAAAATGAGTTTTTGTAAACTGAGATAAACATCACTTTGATGCAGCTCTGGATCTATGAATAAAAACCTACTACTGCAACCTTCATACTCCAAGCACGAAAAAAAAATAAAATATCTTTTCTGAGAAAAAAGAAACCCAAACCAAAACCACATTCTGTCTTCTCAGCACATACATTCAAATTCAGATGTATGTGAAGTTCATTCATCAATTAAATGGATGACACAGGTGCTGAAGTATTTCAAAACTTGAAACAGGTAAATAAAACATTTCGTTTAGTACAAATAAGCACAAGAATCTGCACTTCCAAATCAACCTATAACACATCCATTTTGTATAAAAGATAATAAACACATTTTTCTTTAAATCTTCAAAAAGTGTATTTCCCCCACTCATTTAGACAAATTACAGAATTTGGCCACTTTCAGTGCCAGAACTGTAAGAAAGTACCAGGAGAAACTCTAAACAACACAGGCATGCTGTCTCTTGTTGGTAACGTCTCCCTAGCACTGCCTGCCTGGAGTCCTCATGAAAGAGAAGGATTTCCTGGTAAAATTTCCCCGAATCCCAACACGTGCCAAGCTCACAATGTACAGTTCCAATCACATATGAAGGTATAAAGCACCATACATATTATTTGGTCCTGGATTAAGGCTCTGTGGAGCTGACAAGACGATGAGAAGAAAAGATTTTCCTTGAAGGATTTACAGAGCTTAAAACCTTCCCTTACCTACAAATTCCCAGCCATTCTGCCAATCCACGTAAGTGATCAGTTTTACAATAATAAAAAAAAAAAAGAAAGAAAAGACTTGCCCAAACACGGCTTCTTCTCCTCCCCCAAACCTTTATTATTTTCCTTACATTTCTTAAGCTAATTTTTACTATTGATGGAATGATCATCAGTATAAGGTGTTTTACATAGAAGTCTAACTGCTCTTCAAGATAATTTAAAGGGCTGGATTCTTTTACAGAGTACGCTTCAATGCTTGATTTCTAGATGCTTCCACCTCATCCTCTGCTGTTAGTTTTCATTCACCATCTGAAAAGCTTGTTTTGATCTTATCTGCTTTTTTTATTTTCCTTTTCCCTGACATCCTTTCCCCGTTCCCGACCCCATATAAACCCAGACACGCTGATTCTGTATGTGAAGGGCACTCCTCCTTATTCGCCTTTATTCTTCTGTTCAGATTGATGCAGTAGGATGGTCAAACAGTAAACACAGTGTTATCTTTGATCTCAAACGGTGGAAAAACACAGATGATTCAGGAATTAAATGACACCTTGGAAGCTCAGCTAAAGCAACACACAGTATCTAACCGATAAAGCCTCCAGAAAGTAGAGTGCTTGTAACATAGTACAGGAACACCTCAGTGATCCTGTACCAAGACAGCTCTGATCCATCAGGGCTTATTTGCTTGGAACTTGCCCAGAAGTTGTTAGATTGCAGACTGGACTCTGGAAACAAAACCCAGCTGTGATTACAGCTAATATAATCGAGAAAGAAAGGCCATCTCCACACTGGGATGCTTTCATCTCTCCACACACATTATAGACAAACAGACTTATGGCCAGGTCTCCATGCTAGGGTACAAAAACCCAATTCCCCTCTATGCAAAGTTGCTCAATGGAAGAACTGCTCATATTTTTTAAAGCAAGACTCATCATAACAACCTTCTCCTCATATTCCTCCATGCAGAGTATTTGCTTCCTCTTTACCTCTGTGCTACTGCCTCTAAGGTGTCAGTCCTAAAAGCTATAGCGTGAGTACTAGTATAAGCACTTTACAACCTATGCATCAATGTTAATTATCCTGCTTGCATGAAAATTAATTGTGCACTATAAAGTCTCTTTTATCAGTGAGAAAACATAACTTCATGGTAATTTACAGAGTAAACATCTTAGAAGTGATAAAATTTGCATGTAAACATAAACTTAAGTATAAACACTTTAGGAAACCCTATTAAGTAATATTTCGAAGGAAGGTAGGGAAACGGCATTCCAAAAGGAAGCAGATGCAGACTAGATCATACTATCCTTCCTGTCCATTCTGCAATTCCATTAAGTGAAGCAAAACAGTTAGAGTGCTCTCATGTTTCACATATCTATCTGTATCCATTTTGGAAGCAAGATAAAAATACTGCATAGAATTTATCCAGAATATTAGTTGTCATTTAATCATCAACATAGTAAATGTCAAGTGTTGAGAATTAATGCAAATTAATGCTTTCAGCATCCAACCAAAAATCTCCAAGTACTTTTTCTCGTTTGAAGTCATGGTGTACTATATTCAGGCTTTTTGCCATGTTCCTGATAGTTTAGTATAGTTTATCTTGAAGTATCACTTTCCGAGATGCTACTTCTGCAAACAAAAAGAGCTAAATGTGCTAAACAACTATTTTTACAATAATAGGTTTGCACAATAAAGACATTCTAGGGCCGGATATTCTTGAGATTTTAGGTTTGCTTGTAAAATGGATAAGGTGACATCCTCACTCTAAAGTTTTCCACCAATTTAATCTCTTGAAAAAAGAAGAGCTCAAACTTCTATGACAAAGACCTTGACGTTAAAGAGATTCCAGTCATCCATTAGCCAGAATGAACATGTACAAAAAGGGTAATTTGAAGCAAGCACTGAACCCAGCTTAAAAACCTAATTCAAATAAATAACTAAAGAGAACATACCAAGTGCTGAGGTCTTCTATGAAAAGAAAAAAAATAATCGTGATACACAAATACAATGAAACAAAAAAGGTGGAAAGAAATTAAATGGTTTGAAAAAAAGTTGATGGATTCCTATTTCATCCTCCTATACACTGACAAACACACTGACACTATTTAGTATACTACTTTAGAAAAAAATCAATTACTTACAGATATAATTAACTGTTTTACAAGTTTAGTGTCATCGATGCAATCAAATGCTGCCAGCAAGACCAGATGAGAAAATTCACCCTGCAAAGATGAGACATCAGAAACCACATGCAGTCGAGTTCTATGAATATACTAATTGACTTAGAATCAACATTTCTGAGAGTTTGTCTCAAACATGACACAACATGAACCACAAGCAAATTCTGTCTACTATTACAGAATGAAAGAAGCCCAACATTTAGGCGCTCTCTGAAAGCAAGTCTTGTTAAGAGAAGCGTGCTGTTAAATCAAAGGTAGATTAAATTGATCTGCCATTGTAAGTTGGTATACTGTTTTATCACATCCAAGCTATTAACCTAATCCTATTGTTTACCTGTCATTTGAAATCACAGGATTTGCCTTATAGGAATATTACATTTATTTCTATGGTGGATTTGCTTAAAACTGAGATAAATCGCATACTATATTTTTGGAGATTGTGTGACCGCAATGAATCATATAGTCTCTCCTGCATTGCTGGAGAGCAAGTCTCTAGCATACTCAAAAGGGGACAACCCAAATTGCTTGTATGTCAGCGAGACTCTATGTCCAAGTGAAGCCAGACCGTCAGTGCTCCAGTGTTGTTTTACCCACTGTAATACCCAGTATTATTTACCCACTGTATCATATTTCTATATATCTTATAAGATATAACAACTAATTTATTTTGGTACTAGAAAATTATGGAGAAAAACATTACTTAGACCAATGACGTCCAAAGCAGGATGCACAAGACAATCCATTGTGGTGCAGGAAAATATTTTTTTGTACCATTAATAAATAGATAAAAATAACCACTGGTTACCTTTATCTTATCCCTTTAAAATTTCTATTTCTGTGTATGTTTTATAATGCATACTAGTACGGTAGAACATGTACAGAATTTATACATAAATATACAACTATTAAGGATGTATGCTCAGGGTTGTGGGATGAAACAAGATTGGAGACCACTGATTGAGACCACATCAATTATTAGTAAACAGAACAATGCAGCAGCCAGGAAGGGAAGAAGTTTAAAAGGCTTTTCTTCACAGTTGCAGTTTTGCCCAGCACTACAAAACCTAGTTGCAACTGTTACTCTATTGGTGCTGCAGTCTTCAAACATACAAGTTACTCAGAAAAAAATTAAATACAGACTTTTTCCACTGTATGTCACTTCAGCATTAATTCATTTTGAAGCTTCGTGACTTAAACAGTTACTAAGCATCTTATTATACACGTTCAAATGGCCTTTCCAATTACATCCCAAACACATCTTAATTTTTGTTCCTATTCTGTATACACATTATTTTACTCCCAATCAAGAAAAATTAACCAATGAGCCATGTAAAGATGCAATATAAAGCTAGGCTCCAAAAAAAAAAAGTATAAAAAAAATTTAGGACTTAATTTAATTAAGTCAGCTACTTTAAATGATAGTACTACATGTAGTGCCCACAATGAAGCTTCTCAATATGTCTCTAAATATTCCATTAAGTTCAATATATTTCATATTATCTAGTGCATCACCACTATTTTAAACTTAGTTTTATTAAGATCTCGTAGTTGTTTCCAGTACCAAAGCACATTCAAATTAGCCTGTACCAAATCACTATAAAATAAATCGTTATTGAACACTCACCGTTGCTATTTTTTCAATATATGTCTTCATAGTTTTCACAATTACTTTTCTGTCCTATCCAAAAGGAAACAAGAAACTCAAATAAGCCTATGATGCCAGTAATTCTGAGTAACTAGATTGTTATCCACACCTTCAAAAAGATAACCTTCAATTTGCTTATTAAAGCAATGGTTATTTACCAAAGTTTTACATTTGTCCTATTAGTCAACACCTGGAAACAGTGTGAAGAGTTAAACCTGAACTGTGAAAGACTCAATCCCAGGGAGGCTGTGTGACACGTTTACAAGTTCAGCCCACCAGGTGGAGATGCAAAAGGGGCAACTTGAACAAATAAAACACACAGCAAAAACCAAACCACTATGTATGTTCACCTACATCTTGTTCATTACTTACAGAAGAAAAATGTACTTGAACTCTTCATTTGTAAAGAAACATTCAACAGGACCTGAAACTTTAAGTAGCAAGGACTCTAGCCTGTTGCAAAACCCCTTCCTAGCAAGATCTTTTTTGGCAGAAAGTCTCCTCAGTGCTTGTACTTTTGGCTCTTGCAATCACTACTCAGTCTTCTTTAGATGCATTACTTCCCCTAGATTTCAGCAACTTCATACTTTTTTTCTGCACTCTTTAACAAGCAGACTATTTTCATAGGTTGTCTTTCTTTTTTTTTAATACAGAAAAAGATAGGAAGCATTAAAATATTTCCAAGAGATAATGGCATACATTACACCTAAAGTATATCAGGATATTGCATCAGCAGAAGAAACTAAAACACAGTTTCTATAACATTTTCTAAGTATTGGCATTCCAAAGCCAAACATCATTCCACATTATGACTTCTTTACTGTCCTCTCCCTACTGCCAATTTCGCCTGCATTAAGAAATCTACAGGATGACTGAATGGCCAATAATCTTAAAATGGAAAAGTTGTACATGTCATCTCCAAAAACTCTGGTAAAAATAAAAGAAGATGCTTTCACTATAAAAGTTCTAATGAAAGCATTTGATTCACAAAAAAACTGCTCCTTATATTTGCCAATAGGTAAAGTGGGGCTACTTTTTAACCTTGCTCTCAAATACTTAACTGCATCAAAATGCGTGCTGGCAGACACGTGAGCAACCAAACTCCCAGTCTCAGACTGGACTACTATTAGAGGACTGGGTAGACAGAAATGAAACAATACCTTGGGAGTACCGTGCCATAAGCAGTGCATCGCTACTCGGGCTCCATCATGAGTGTGTGCCAGGTAGATGACAGCCTCTCTGATAGCTTCTATCATTTCCTGGGGAAGAAAACATGATAAAGCAAAAAGGTGAAAGAAAAGGCCTGAGAAATCTCAAGGCGGGTAGGCGAGGGCATGAAAGGATTTTTTGTCTGCCCACAACACTACAGAGAGCATCACTGGCTCTACAGAACCACTCTCATTGCCTTGATCCATGAAAAACAGCCTCAAAAGGAGTCCAAAAGACTGTAAATGACATAAGCTTTCTCCTTTCAAAACTATTCATATATTCATCATATTAATCCTATGAAATCAGACTTGCTTTGAAACTTGTCAGTTGTCCTATTACAGACAATTTAAAGAAGGGTGCTCAGAACTGAGACTGAAATTAGAGGAGGCGAAGACAAACTTTCACTTAGGAAGAAAATCTTTGAAGGTGATGCAATTTATTTATACATATAGGGTATTAACCAGAAAGGAAGAACTAAATGGTTATTTAAGCACCAGGTGATGTTGTAAATCAGATATGAAAAAATTCAGCCAAAAGTTAGTCTTCATATGAAAGGAATGAGGTTCTGAAGCCATCCAACAAATAACACCCATCAGCCAAAAAAGCAAAACCAAACCAAACCAAAAAACTCCCGCCCCCCCCGGGTTACTAGATACTACTTCTGTTATTATCTGATAGATTCCTTTGACATGAAGCTCCCACCTATCTCTCCTTCTATCCCTAGCTGCTTCTTCCTCCCTAGTCATAGGTTCTAAGCATTTTACCATTTATTTAGAAACTGCTCAGTCACACCACCATTGGTGTCACTAGCTATATGCACAGGAAGAAAGAGATTTACAAAAGGGGTTTCCAAACCCCAATGAGAATATAATCTATATAATATACCGTGTATATTAAATATATATATATAATATACCGTGTCTGCACAAAAAGCCAAGCAAGGACAAACAGATATGCCCTTAGGCCCTTGATTCACACAAGACTGTGAATCCAGAAGCATTCCCTGACAAAGCATGAAACCATGCAAAGGAACCTTTAATTAGTTAAGATCCGGACTCAGAATAGGCCATGAATAGTCCACCCTACTAGCCTTAGCTTTGGGTTTGTTAACAGCGCCAAAGAAGAGTTCAGGAGTCCAGTCCACCAGAAGCAGGCAAGAGACAGCAAGTCTAGAAGGCTTCATTCACCTGGCCTGGAGTGAGATGGGGCTGAACTGCAGAAACAGGGCAAGGCCTGAACAGGACACAGCCTGATGACAGGTGAACTCAAGCAAGACACCAACTTATACAATGTCACATCATGCAGATGGATTTAGGCCTAGTTTTTGCAAGAATGGCTGGGGTAAGCTTAAAACTGAAATTTAATAGACACGTAGTGATACAAGCCATACATTTGGTTCAGGAGGAGGCAGAAGACAAAGTTTTGGCTCCTGACAGGAGGGCACAATCTGACTGCATTTTGGTCAAGAGTTTTTTTGACAATGGCTACATGTGGTTAAGAAACTACACACTAGCTAAACTACTGGAAACAATGTCCCTGGCTTTAATTATTCCCCAGCTATCGAGAAGGACCATTTGGCATGGAGAGAGAAAACATCAAAGTCCTTCCATTAGATTATTTTTTTTAAATTCAAATATCACAAACACTATTATTTTAGTGTGAAAGTTTACTGTGACTGTAAATGTCCATACAACACTACTCTCCAATTATCTATCTAGAATCACCAAACGTGTAAAACTCCATAAATATAAGATGCGTATTTTTGTCTAGTTAACTTACAACACTTTCACGACGAAATTAAAGACACTCCACTGAACGGTAAAAGAAAAAAACAAACAAAACATACTTACGGATCTTTGTTTAGGAAGAGCATAAATGAAAAAGTCCAAAAATACTTTATGTACCAGTGAGTGCTTTATCACAGCCTCTCTGTATTTGGGAAAAGAAAAATCAGAAAAAGTCTACCACAAATAATGGTTTTACCATAAGTTAGCCATACTTCATTTGTATTTAAAAAGAAAAAGTTAGGCAGTGTGGTGTGCAGAAAACACAGTCATTCTGGATTAGATGTTTAGAATTTACAATATGTGGAAAAATCTACCAAAACTTAAAAATTCTGAAACCTAGCAAAATATTTTCTCCTAAAGAGCACTGGAGAAGCTTATCCAATAATGCATTAAGGAATCACACCACAGTGTGGGATTTCTACTGATTGACTGGAGCAGGGGATACTTTAGTTTATAGAAGGGTAGTTCAAAACTAAGATAATATATTCGTTCACTTCGGACAAAACCATAGTTACTTACTACACAACACAGCAATATTACAGCTTAGAAGAGTATCAATATTGCTGTCTGTTTGTATGACAGAAACAAATCGGTTCATGACAGACAGTCACACCTTAAATCAATTTTTTCCTTACTTTTGTGCCATTGGTGTAAGAATCTGTTTCATTTCATCCAAGATGGCCTCTCTCTTTTCAGGCTGAGCTTCTAACACTTTATCCAATGTTGGGACAACTGGTGTCTGTAATGAATGCACAGAGGTTTAATCATTCCCAGTAAGTACTGGAGTTCATAGAAAACTATACTCTTCAGTCTCTTTTCAATCAAAATTCATGAACAATATCACAAACAAAATTAATTTTCTGCAAAACTAACAGCTTCTACAATTTTTAAAATAAAAAGCTTATCTACTTTAAGTATGTCAGAAGCTGTATACTTAAGTTTCTACAAACTGAATATTCATTATTAGCAAACAAAAGCTACTTCTATGGTTTGAACTGGTTTTTGAAAATTACAGTCAGCCCTTCATGAGACTGTCAGATAAAAGGTAAAACACACAAAACTGGCATTGTCGTAAGGGACTCCTAAGCTAAGCAGAAATCCTGCCCGACGGTATGCGTATGTCAGGGGGGCAACACAGTAAGAAGTCAATGAACTGAGAAGTTAACCAAGGCCCAAGAAATTCCAGTTCAAGAACAGCAGAGAGGAGCAATATATGCCATATACCTTAAATAGAGAAATACTTGCTATTATCTCATCTAAAGAATTACACTGGTAACTCTTGTAAAAGAATCTGTTGTTAGAAGAACGATCTGACTAGATAGAAAATTAGAAGAAATGCACTTCTAACCATCCCTGCTGGGCAGGGATGGAGGGTGCAGAGTTGGAGATGGGAGGGGGGAAAAGCAAACCTCACATTTCAAAACTCCAAGAAACTCCGTGTCTTGTTAAGGATTACACTGTAATGTCTTATAAACCCAAATACTGCTCAGCCTTGGGTTTGCAGCACAACGTAAGACTACTTGAAGCATTCATGCCAAGAATACTAGAATGATGGAAGCTAACACTGCACTTGATTTCAGAGGCTGGTCTTACACCCAGTACAAATTACAGCCCACAAACACCGCAAACATGCCTCTCTATTAGGGTTGCAAAACGCTTTACTAAATCTTGTAATAACCTTTAAAAGAAAAAAAACCAACACTACAGTTCAGAAATGAGCTGTTAATTTCTTATGCATTTTTAACAGAAATCTTGGGTAAAGGTGTGCTGTGTTTTACACAGGGGTGGAAAGTCACTCTAGTGTAGGTAATAATTGCGTAGAACAGTTTTTTACTTTGTAGAAAATAAAACTATTTGTGCCTCTAACAGAAACCAACTTTCCAAGTCACCCAGAAAGGAGAAACCGAAGTCAAAACAAAGGAGATTGTACTTTTTAAAAAGGTTCCCACTGCCTGATGAGGGTCTTGAAATTAAATAGTTTCAAGAGAGTTTGGACTCAAGTCCTATAGTCTCCATGGGAAAAGAAAACAAAGACAAAAATTAAGCCTAAATGGCATACCGTATATAGAACCAGGCCCATTCTGTCCACATTCAGTTCTCACAAGACATAAGGCAGTTCCGACACAAAAGCCATCTACAGCATTAATGGGGAATTAAGCCTGAATCTTACCTCAGCTAGGATCACTGCTACATGCTAGACTATGACACTACGATAACTGCACCCACATGATATTGGACTGTCTTTGATAAGCAAATCAAGCTTATACATGAACGTAATATATTTTACATAGTTCAAACTGAAAAATCACATTAATCTAGAATAGAAATGTGTAAGTAATCATAACATCTAAATGTGATAAACTAGACCACATTTCAAAAGCTGACAGAAAGGAACTTAATCAAAAGAAATAGTAGGTACAATAGGTAAGGTATTACTAACACAATACCTTAGATGCTAAAACACCTTAGACTAGAAAGTATCGAAACATCACCTTGTAAACCTGGAAGGTGTTCCCATATAGTTCTTCTGTCAGCATATTCCTCTGCTCCAGAATGGCTTTGTCATTATATGCATATTCCACTATGGCAGATGCTTCAGCATGACGGAGCATTTTTTTCACATGGCCTTTGAAACTTTTTATTATTTCTGCAATTTGTGGTTTTGTCCTGTTTCACAGGGAAAGACAGATAGCAAGGGGTAAAACTTTAGGGATAAGCTGACCTATCAACAGTTTTATTTCTGGAAGCACATTTAGGCGGTAAGTTTTAGCATAGAAACCAGGAAATCTGGATCAGCTTTATGGCATTTATGAAAATATGGCAAGAAAGACAGGAACCTGGAGAAATCGTAAGGCATTTTGAGGGAAAGAAAAGAATCCAGTGGATAAATTCTACAGAATAAAGGATGCCTTCTTGAAACACTAAGCAGAGAAAACTTTTAAAAGCCAGTTTTTCATATAAGGCAAAGATCAACTCTGAGCATGTATTTGAGCTTTTTTTTGGCACATTTTTTCTTTGATGTGTACAGCTTTAGCTTTACTTTTTGCACAAGGAAAACTGCAGTTAGCAGTACCAGACACTCTCCCGTCTCATCACTACTATAAATATGTTTCCAGAGACTTATTTTTTTATTCATGATTGATGCAACACAGATTAAGAGCAGCATTCACACTGGAAATGAAACAACGCAACACAGCTGGGCAAATGCACTTCATACTCACCCATACATAAGAAACTTCTTCACAATGTTTCTGGAATATTTTGACTTGCTCAACTCTACTAGGCTATCTAGAAGGAGGGGAAAACATTCAGCTGGTTTGATTTTTCACAACATTAGCTATACAAAACAAGATGCCATTATTTAAATAAGTTTTAAGAGCTCACTAGGAAAGATGCACCATTTCAGCAGCAAGTTAAAAATACTAAACAGAAAATAATATGTCTTGTTTTAACGCATCCTAACAACAACACAGAAGCACACAGGTAAAATGCAAATAGGAAGAAAGTACCTTTCAATTCTTCAAATGTCTCCTGCCTTTGCTTCTCATTACCATACTGAATAAAGCACTGGATCACTCGAGTTGAATCATGTGCAAACGCCAGCTACAGGATAGACATTTCATTATCCTAGGCCATTTAAACAGCATTATGCACCAAATTTATTTTAATGCACTTGCTCTTTGATATAGTTTTATGCTGCATATAGCATGTAATGCCAATTATAAAAGTAGTTACCTGTTTATAACAAAATAAGTTTTAAGGGTGTTTTTACTGCTTTACAAGTACTGTATTGAACAAAATATAGACAATACTTGCAGTTATTGACAATTAAGGACATGCGTTAAGGTTTTGATACTGAAAGAGAGCCATGAAATCCTATCTCATTTCCTCTTTGTAATTTCAGAGTGTGACGATACAGTTGCACCTCAGCACAGAATACCAAGAATCACTTCGAAATCCAACACTTATTTCACCGCAAATTTATACTTTTCAAGAACTAGGCGGCAAGACTTTAGCATACCTAAGTATCGGGACATTAACTTCTCTACCACACAGTTGCAAAACAACAATGTAATTAATCAAAACTCTGAGTGGCTGTTTTTGAACTGCAGTTAACACAGAATTTCACTAGACTAAAGCTGCTTGCCAAAACCAACAGCCTTGTAATAGGGAGCTGATAGACAAAGCATCCCAGGACTACTAGCCTGACATCCAGGTGCCAAATGCAGCCTTTCAACCTTGTTTTTGTTCTTTTTCACTCACAATTTAAAAAAAAATCCCTGTAGCTTTTGGAAGAACAGGTTAGTACTATACTATCAGAAGTTCATTTATATTTCACCATTCTTCAAAGAAGCTTTTGTGAACTTGTGCACTATGGCATTAGTTTTTCTTACACTTTTAATTTTTCCATGAAGAAGCTTCTGTAATTCATTCATTAGCTTTTCTCGCTTCTCCTTATCGCATTTCTTCCTACAAGCAAAAAGAAGTACAACAATCTAAACTGAGGAAGCAGCTTCTTTGTAGTATGTTTCACTTATATCTATAAATTAAGAAGCAACACAGTACAAAGGAAAATTAAGTTAGCTCCTGCTAATCCAAATTTTCACTGTCATTCATTAAACCTGTGATAGATATAATTAAGCACATTCAGTTCCCAGCAACCAAACCAGATTTCCACACTTTAAAATTATTCTTTTCTGAGCAACAATATTATTAGAACATAAACTCAAATCTGCAGCCAGAGTCATTTACAGATCCTAAAATCTGTAAGCATCTTACAGCCAAACCTGCAAAGCACAGACACTTAGAGCAAATAAATTAACTCCTCCTTCTGATGTGGGACCCCAGTTCTAGAATTACATCTGCCCAGAAAGAATAAATAAACCTCCACAAAAAACTCATACAGTGATCCCACTGCAAGATCAGGCTGAATCAGTACATGCTCTGTGCTTCAGAATTCAAAAAGTAAGACAACTCCCTAAGCATTTACTCACAAGTCTTAGCCTAAAATACAAGTGAGCTAAGTCCAGACATTTCTAGCACCATGGGTCACCACACTCTGCTTGAACCATCTACAGCACTGCATGTAATGTTATTATTCACCATGGAGTTCCACTATGGAAATACAGTTTTATATAATTACAAGAGAAGAAAGAGAGTCTTCTTGCAACTTATGACTAAAAGCCAACAGAATGAAAAGAAAAAAAATCATTATTACCTTCTGACAGTTTCCCATATTTGCTTTGATTTTACAATTATGTCATAATTACTTTTATCATTAAGTTGTCTGGTTTGCTTTAACTCCTTCCTTTTCTTTTTGAAGTCATTCCACTTCGGCTTCTTAGAATCTGACCCTGAAGGCAAAAATAAATACATTTTACATCATCAATAAAAGAGGAGCAATGGAAACCTTTATCAGTACAAACTGTGGCAGCTCTGTGACTTGAATTGCTAACAATTCAGGAGCTTTGCTGGCAGTTACCCAGCTAGCTAATATGAAAGCGTAAATATTTAATAAGTATGCTAAGCTAGTAATTTCCACTTCTAGAATACTGGAAGAACAACAAACAATTATTTTTCCTCAAAGCTCTGTCAAAGAAAGCATCACAAACCTCCTAATAGGTTGAAAATAGACTCAAAATTCACCTAGCAGCCTATGACTGCCCCAGGTAATTCTCTTTTTTTAGTTCCCCCTGTACTCATACATACCTTTTCCCTCTCTCAAAAGAAGAGCCCTAACTCAAAGATACACATCTGAAGTCTCAGAGAAAGGCAAAAAATTAAAGCCTTTTTACATGCTTAATCTTTTTACTCAGTCAAATTCCTTAAGCATGGGATTTTACTATACAACAGCTATACACTGCCACACAACAAACTCAGTTAAGGTCACTCTATGGAGAGTGCCACAAATAAGTTATGGAAAAGCTTCAAGTATTTGATTTTAGTTTTACTCATACCTTGACAAAACCCCATCATCTCGTATTACATGGTTTCACAGAAGCAAGTCATGGTAACTATTACTTCTATACAGAACATTAAAGACACAGCTTTAAATTTTTAGACCTTGAAGCACTGCTTGTTGGTATTTAGCAGCATGCACTTAGCTGTCTAATCCATCCCAAACCCATGCTCTCTTTTCTATCACTCTCCTAAATTAATAGTGACAAGCAAAAGCAGTAACACTACTTTGAGAGCAGCACCACTGTGCAATACACAGCAGCTTTCAGTTATTCTTATAAACAACATTTAAAGGTTTGCTTGTGGTTTTGGGTTTTTTTTTAAAGCAGTAAATATGAACATTCTGTTGCTATTAAATTTCCAGACATCTAGTGCATATTCCATGTGAAGTCATTCTGCAAACATGCAACAACAGCAACAATAAAATATTCAGCACCTTCTACTGTCCTTCAAACAACTAACATTTTCCTGCAGGACTTCAGAATCCCTTACGTAAGATTCCACTTCTCAATTTACAGTGCTTTTTAATTGTCACAGTAGAGCTGTGAACAGCAGACAAAGGAACATGAAGTTCTCATGTACCAGAAAAAGTTAAAAAAGAAATCCATTTAAACAGTTCACAAACCCAGATATTTATTTAGCCCTTTGTGTACAAACACAGTTTATTTAGCCTCTCTGTATTAAGAGGTTGCCCAGGGAAGTTGTGGATGCCCCGTCCCTGGAAGTGTCCAAGGCCAGGTTGGATGGGGCTTTGAGCAACCTGGTCTAGCAGAAGGTGTCCCTGCCCACGGCAAGGGGGTTGGAACTAGATGATCTTTAAGGTCCCTTCCAACTCTAACCATTCAAGGATAAGCTGTAAAATGTGAAAAGCAGTGATAACAGCAATGATGGTTTGGGGTTTTTGTTTTGTTCATTTAAAAAAAAAAAAAAAAAAAAAAAAGAGATGTCTAAATAGTTAAAAAAAAAAAAAAGAGATGTCTACATAGTTTGGATCACAGAAAAAAATAATATAAAGAATAATCGATTTTGTTTCATGAGTTTTTGTTCTCCAAATTTTATAGCCAGTACTTTTAGAACGGAGGATTAAGTATCTAAAACAGTCTATGAAAAAATCTGTATTTTCCAAATTTGTATGAAAACAGCCAGTTTCCAACTAGCCACTTAATACTGTCTTTAAAATAATCACAGCTTTATGATGGCATACCAATTATTTAGATTTGCTACCACATCTTCACTTTTGACTTGCAAGAAAATTTCTAACTGTTGATTCTCATGACTTTGGCCTCAGGTGAAATAAATTTTTCCACAGCAAAGATTAAACGTGATGTAAACTTCCAGTCTTTCA
>NW_009648250.1:6457848-6460385 GCF_000708025.1 Charadrius vociferus
GGAAAGAGGAAGGCCTAGATGAGCAACATTCCCAAAATCTAGTTTCCATTGATATTCAGGCTGAAAAAGCTGCTTACCTCCGTCTTCACCATCCTGGAGCTTCCTTTTCTTTGCAAGCTTTTCTGATTGCTGTTTATTCTTGAATTGTTTGACACTAGCTCTTCCAGGTCTTAACTGTCCTTTCACAAATTTCTTGGAAATGGATTTAGGCTTTCCCTCCTCATCTCCTTTGTTAAGAGGTTTCTTTGGTGGACCTGAATCTATTAACCAACAAAACAGAAATCAAAATATTATCCTAAAGCTAATGTTGCTTCAAAATAACAAATTATTACTGTAACGAGAATCAAACTACTTTGCAATAACAATTATACATACAACAATAATTCTTACATGCTTCTCAAAGCCAGTGTTTTCATTGCAGTCCCTGGGTGTCCCAGTTTTCCCCAGGGAAGTTTTGCCCAGGCATTATCTTCCAGGCAGCAGCATAACGGCCCAGGTATAAAAAGGATTATTCTAAATTAAGAATTTCACCACCCCTGACATCAAAGTCATTAATCTTAAAGTCATCTCTTCACAGTACGGTCAGAGCTGTTTGGACATCACCTGTTTTAAGTAGAAGATGGCAAATACTGAAAGGTATCTTCTCAATCCTAACCCACAGCACTTCACATGCCCTAGTTTCAACTCTCAAATAAACTTTTTCTTAATGTGGGAAAGCAAAGTCTAGAATCAAAAAAATATCCACTTCAGATTTTTAATTAAAAGAGTATTTTAGGTCAATCAAATAGAGCTGAAGGGCTTGCAATGCAATCTATTTAAAGCATTTCAGCTTCCCTTTTTCCAGGTTATTTGCTCATACAGTCAGTATAGTTTTGACTGCAAGACAGAATCATAGAATGATTGAAGTTGGAAGGGACCTCTGGAGGTCATCTGGTCCAACACTCCTGTTCACGCAGGCCCACAAAAAGCTGATTGCGCAGGACCATGTTTGGGTGGCTTTTGTTTGTCTCCAAGGTGGGAGACTCCAACATCTCCCTGGACAACCGGTGCCAGTGCTCAAGTCACTCTCACAGTAAAGAAGTCTTTCCTGACGTTCACAAGGAACCTCCTGCATTTCAGTTTGTGGCCACTGCCTCTTGTCTTGTCACTGAGCACCCGTGAAAAGGGCATGGCTCCGTCTTTGCACCCTCCCTTTATGTATTTGTATACACCGACAAGATGCCACTCAGCCTTCTCTTCTCCAGGCTGAATTGTCCCAGCTCTCTCAGCCTCTCCTCATAGGAGAGATGCTCCAGACCCTTCATCATGTTCGTGGCCCTTCACTGGGCTCTCTCCAGTATGTCCCTGCCTCGCTTGTACTGGGGAGCCCGGAACTGGACAAAGCACTCTAGGTGAGGCCTCACCAGTGCTGAGGAGAGGGCAACGATCACCTCCCTCCACCTGTTGGCAGCACTCCCCCCAACACAGCCCAGGATCCAAACAGCTACCTTTGCCACAAGGGGACTCTGCTGGCTCATGTTCAACTTTGTGATCACCAGGGCCTCCAGGACATTTTCTGCAAAGCTGCTTTCCCCCAGCATGTACTAGTGCATGGAGTTGTTCCGCCCCAGGTCCAGCACTCTGTACCTGTCCTTGTTGAACTTCATGAGGTTCCTGTCTCCAGACTGTCCCTCTGAAAGGCAACATGGCATCTGGTGTATTAGCCACTCCTCCCAGTTCTGTGACATCGGTAAATTTGCTGAGGGCACACTCTGCCCTGTCATCCAGATCATTAATGAAGCTGTTGAACAGGACTACACCCAGTATTGACTCCTGGGGTACGCTGATAGTTACCGGCCTCAAACTAGATTTTGTGCCACTGATTACTACCCTCTGGGTGCAGCCATTCAGCTCATTTTCCATCTACCTCACCGTCTGCTCATCCAGCCCGTAATTCGTCAGCACCTCTGCAAGGACCATATGGGAGACACTGCCAAAAGCCTTACTGTAGCCTATGTAGACAAGATCCACTGCTCTTCACTCGTCTACCAAGCTAGTAATTTCATGACATAAGCTTACCAAGATAAAAAATGAAGTCCCACCATGCCTGTGCATAACAATAACCACTCTGGCAGGACTCCTATTAAGGAGCCTTTGCCTTCTTACCGTTACCTTTTTTAAATTTCCTTTTCCCATGTGGCACTTTTCCACGAGGTGCTTTTCCACTCTTCCCCACGAACTTCTTTTTACCCTTGGTTTCCATTGTGGCAACACTGCAAACGGAGCAACAGACAGCATTACTGGACCACCGTGGCTCCCTTGAGAACCATGTGAGGAAAAGACTCCCTGCGCTTCCCTGAACACAGGTTAACACGCTTCTCAGTGGTGGTTGCCAGCCCTAGGTGGGTGGTGCGGGACCAGAAGAGGTCGCCCACAGGCCGGTCAGCACCGAGGCTCAGCTAGGCAAGACTGCGGTTCACCGGGCCTCGGCGGTCGAGGCCGAGGCCGAGACCCCGGCCCCATTCCGCCGGCCCCATTCCCCCTGGGATCCCCACACC
>NW_009648250.1:6460640-6492562 GCF_000708025.1 Charadrius vociferus
GGTGCTGTGCCGTGGCGAAGTCGCCTCCATCCGCTTAGGGATCCTCCGTAGCTGTTGCCGTTTGAGTAGGCTCACCCCGGAGCCCTGGAAAGGGCGGGCCCCGTCCCCTTCCCCCTGTCTTTGCCTTCTGCCTGCCCCTCCGGCGGCCCTGCAGTTAGGCCCGCAGGCCTGCCGCCATCTTCTCGAGCCCGGCTTGCCCAGTGCACAGCATAAATAAGATCCTGACTTAAAAATGAGGTAACGTACCACCGTACAGATTAAGTAGCGATGATGCTGGAGAACACCAGGTGGAGCCGTTACTTCACAGCGATGCATGTGTAAATAGTCGCGTGTCACGGCAGTGTCAAGTGCTTTTTCATATTCGGCTGTTTCAATAAAGTCATCGCTTCCGAATGGGAAGGGGATTCGTGTATATAAATGGGGTAATTATTACACTTGTGTGATTACAGTAGCTGCGATAGGAAGTCAGAGCATAGTGAATACTTCTGTAGTATCACCCGTAGTATATATGTCTAAAGAAGTGATGTAGAGAGAAATTACTTGGTGGAGTAGGTCTTTTTCTTCAGTACGGCTGGCGATAGTTCTATTTTTCTTCTGTCTCCTGGGAAGCACTTGGCAATGACTTGCCAGATAGAACAGGCATAGGCAGGATTATGGTTTTCCATAATGCTGGAATATATTCCATATATGGCAGGATTTAGTTTTCCCACTGCTTGAAATGTTTACATCAGGCCTGTGAAAATTACGTGAAAATTGTATGTTTTAAAGGGGATGGGGTAAACAGCATGTATTTTGAAGCTTGGCTTAAGTCAAGGGGCATAATATCACAAGTTTGCATGCTCCCGCAGCCCAAATACTTTGCTTTAGTTTTTGGAACAATCTCTGTAGATATTTGAGATAAGTCTGTTCTCCACATTAATTACATTTTGCATTTTTTTGGTGGTTTCTTTTCAAGAATTAAGACCATGGTCAATTAAGACATCAGAAAATACATTGCTGTGTTCAGCTTGGTTGCTATAATACAAACATCTCCCAGAGACTAAACCAATAAAATTTTGAATGTCAGTCAGAGATTGCAAGTCAACCAGCTTACAGGTTCAAGCATCTTGTCTTTCATAAATAATTAATAAGGGTTCCTTAAAGATCTTCAGGTAGCTTAAAACAGGCTGTAATTGTAGAAGATAGTTCTTCACGTAATCATGTCTCCAATATATTCCCAAGTGTGTTCAGAGTCGTGTATAAGCACAGATGTTTTAATGTCTGGTTTTTGTCTGTTTTACCCCCTTGATGCTGTTTTGATTCCATGGAGATAAGAATTATTAAAGTAGCCAAAAGATAAAAATTCAGAATTTGTAATTCATGAACAAAATATGTAATGTTGAAATTCATTATTACCAGTCTGTCTCTCAAGTGAAAACCTCATCTCAAGATCCAGATTTACATTCAGATTCTTCTAAAAATGTGGCTTATTCATATAATTATGCATTACTTTTTCAGCCAGAGGTTTCCAACTTGGTATCTCAAGCATGTTTTTTGGATACCGTTGAAAATGTGGTTCTGACAACGGGCTTTTGAAACAAAAAGAAGGATCATGCTCTTTAGACAGCAAAAAAGAGCAATAAGAACTGAAAGAGCAAGATGCATGTTTCATGTTTCACTGAATAGTCACAGGCTGCGTAAGATCATCATGAAGTTCCTGCAGCCTTTTCTTCTTTCACACAGTGCATCCACATCCATTCTGACCTGTCTGTGGAATATAGTTGCTATAGCAATAACAGAAGTAGCACTAATGTACTTGCACTTGCAGCCAGTCCCTGATGTTGCATTGGCTTCCATTATGGCATTGGCTTCCAGCTCAAGGAGACCTATGGTGAATTCAGTAGTGCTGAATGCCATAGCACTTTATTTCTTAGCAGACTTTGAAGAAATACAAGTTGTGGTAAATATAACAGAAAGTTTAAAAAAGGTGTGTCTCACATTTTACATAAAGATTAACAAAAGTGTGACAATATGTCTGCTTACCTGCCCTAGGCAAAACAAGAATCCTGTAGTGCCTGTCGTAAATAAGTTAATGAAACACATAAACAAAGAAAAGGCTGGGTTTTATTCATGCATTTGTTAATAGCACATTTATCTGACCATTTTCACATGTAAAAAAATACTTTGTCTCTGAGACACAATACATATGGACTTTGTATTAAGGCAATTTTAGTGAAGACCACAACAAAGGAGTGCTGTCTGCTGCCTTGGTCAGGACTGATCTGCTCACTTCAGTGTGCCTCCTTTAACAAGATATTTGAAGGTGCAAAGCTGTAAGAAAAATGGAGTGTAACTACAGCCATAATCTGACTGTTCTACTACCAAGGCAGCAGAAGAATAACTACCACGGAAGTCAAGTAAAGCTGCATAATTTAATTTTCATTTGTGAATGGTGCTGAAGGTACATTCTCAGTTGCTGAAGACAACTACATACACCTTGTCTAAGACTGTTATTTTTTACCTTACTTTATTTGTGGAGAAGTAGACACTTCTGCTGTTTTGTAAATGGGATGATCGCCATACCTTTCAGCTGGTGGTCCTCTCTGGAGAGAGCACCACTCTTGCACAGCCTTCCAATTCATTATCTCCCTCTGTACTTCCTACAGAACAGAAAACTTAAATTTTTTAATCTTGTTATCACAGTGCAGACCTCTGACCTACAGGCACAGCCGAAGCCATTTGTGTCTCTGCTGCTCCAGTTGCAGTGTGCAAAAACCTCTTCTCTGTATCACTTCTTAGGCACTGCAGGAAAGATGGTCGTTAGTCAGGAACATTGGGTATATTTTACTCTAAGTATAACCAACCCTTTCATCATGCAAAAAGAATTTTTTATTTGCCATCATCTGATGTGTAGGCAGACCTGAATTGTGCTGCCCAAAAGGATCCCCAGAGATCCAGATCTAAAGACAGCCTGGAACTGGTCACTCCTCTGTGATGAGAAATGGAGAGGCCAGTTACTCCCACTGCCATGCTGGAGTTGGAAAGGGTGGTGACAGCACATAATGTTGTTGAGTGACCATCCATTTCCTGAGCTACACCATAGCCAAGGAGGCAGTGGAGCTGCTGGTATTTCACTGCCCACCACTGTCTACTCCCTATTTTGCTTTTGCCTATAGCTGCCTGCAAGCTTCTTGTGTTATGATTTTTTACTTTCTGAGTGATTTAGAATTCAGTGCAATGTTTGTTAAAGTCAACCAAGTTGGAAAAGATGATGAGTTGCAATTGTAAAGAAATGGTGAATTCTTAGGAGCAATTACAGCATGTTACTCTGGGATATCTGGTTAATTGAGAACCATAATCTAATTTGCAATTATGTTGTTTCATTTCCTCACTTAGACTTAAGTGAGTTGAGAGGACTCAACTTACAGTCATTTTCCAAAGTACAAAGACTTGGTAGAAGTGAGAGTGAATGTAGTTTAGCCAGCTATTCAGAAAAATAGAGGCCAGGCTTCCCACATATCTTGGTATTTCTCACTTGCTCGTTTCTAGTTAAATATACCTGCTAAGAGTTTCATCCACATGACAACTGAAGGGAATTATATTTCCCTTTTTCCAAAGTTAGCTCAAAACACTTAACTGTAGAGTCACTTGTTCTTATTTCTCAGCTCACTATGTTGAGGGTGGATGGAGTGTGGCATAGAACAAGATTCTTAATGTGCGTGTCCTGGCATCAGTATTCCTAGGAGAATTTCGGAGATCCTCTAAAATCCAGCATTACAGTTGAATGTTGTGAGTGCTGGCTGGCTTTTTTCTCCTGTACTGTCTTTGACCTACAGGTTTGCCAGACCAAGCCTTGCATTCCTAACACATCTTGGGAAGGCAGTATTCACTTCATATTCTTTGGAAATTCCACCCAAATTCTAGCAAAACTGGATCTACATTCCTGTTACCAGTATGCACTTACGGAGTATTTCATGTATTAGCAAGGGAAAACTTGTTCTATTGGCATTTTGGGTGGTGATGTATTTTTAAGGAAGTACCATGTTCAGTCATGTTTCCTGAACAATGCTATTTCCTAAACTCAAGCGTGTTTCGTATTTTGTGGTACCATACTCTTTTATTACTGCTTATATAAGTGTTGGATGAATGTACATTTGAAGATCTCTGTCATGTTAGCTGTGGGACCTCAGCATAGAAAACCACCCTTAAAACTAAAACCAAGTTTCTGCTTCCCCTTCCACCACTGAAGAAGTGTTAATTAGTGAAGTGTTAGACTAAAGATTGCTTGGGATTTCCTCACAGATACTCAAAAATGTTTATTGTAGGCCAAATTCAAATGAAAGGCAGTGATTTTAAGTGAAACCTGAACACTGGCTGTTGTTCAGAGGCCATTAAACGTAAGATTTATGACCGTAAGTTCCAGCGCTATTGAGCAATGCTTTGTTCACAGTAGTTTGGAATCATGATCCACTGGATATCTGACTACTGACTGAGCAGTTAGCTAAGGGACATCTAAAGCCTCCTGTAAATTAAGTTGAATTCCCAGCAAAATCAATGTGAATTCTTAGTTCAATGTTGCAAATTAGGCTGTAGTCCCAGTTCAGTGTTGCAAGATGACATGCCTGACAACTGGCCAACCTAGCAAGGGGCAGCCACTTCGATAAAGACATTTTTATACTTGCCACTCCTTTGTCTTTGATTTTCTTCACTTTACATTAGTTTCTTTTTCTTCTGTAAATATGTGCATCTGAATATCACTAAAATCAGCATGGGCCAAAGCTGGTGAGCTGAACCTGAAGAGTTAATGTCAGGTATTTGATACCCTCTTGAGTCCTTCTAGCAAGAAAATAGTTTTTCTGCCTGCAGTCTCCTGTTGAATGGCTGTCCTCCATTCTACTGGCTCTTCAGCTGCATCTTCACAGTCTAGCTTTCCCCAGTTTTGGCTCTCAACTTGGATCAGTGCAGAGTTATAAATATGTGTTCTATCTAATCAAGAAGAGTGAAAACCTGTCTACCACATGCCAAGGCTTAAGGAAGAATAAAATGCATACTGTCTGGAGGCTTGTTTTCCAACCTCTAAATGCCTTTTTTTTTTCCCCACCTCTAAATGCCTTTTTATTCCCCCTCTCTTTTTTTCTTTTTTGCATCTTGAGAAAAAAAGCACAAATTGTAGAAACTTAGTTAAGCAAATTAATACCAATTCCATTGTGTGTCACTTAAATCCAGATCCATCAAGACTGCTTTTGGATGTCATAGTTGTCATAAGTACTATAAAGAGTGCTATCACAAAGATTTCTGTGGGTCTAGTGCACACAATATGCAGTAAATCACTCTTCTTCTCTTAGCAACCACCAGAGTAATAGTAACCACATTGAATTCCTACACAATTCCTAAGGACAGAGTATTCTAATCATCAGTTCAGATGGGAGAACTCGTATAGATAGACATTCAAAATGAAAGTCGTTACTACTAAAAATGCAATTTATCATGGACCGCTATGTATATATGACTGCTTACAAAAATTTAAATGTATCCCTCTAGAATGAAGGTGAAAGAAAATAACCATATGCAATTGTTGAAAAATAAGCTGTTAAAAGCATTTCTTACTGCTGTAATTTCTTGAAGATGAACATTCTAAATGACCATGGATCCAACAAAGCATGAAAATATAGCTCCTTAAGATGATATTCAGTGTCTTTCCTATTGTGCTTTTTGGGTCTGTGGGATGCATTTTTCAACAGGATTAATATAGCCTCTAACTATAAATGAGGAAATGCTATATTTCATAGTGTGGACAAATCTGTTCATAAGTCTTGCGTTGTAGAACTAAAAAAAAACCCTACATTCTCTAGCATTCATTAATGTTGCCTTTATAAAAAATCAAAACAAAACACCAGCATTTGTATCAATAAAAGGTTTTCATTGGCATGTTGTTTCAAAAATACTTTACAAATATATTCCCATATTTATACCCAGAAAGTCCTGTAAGGTGAAAACAGTATGTTGTATTCCTTGAAGGCAGGGTCCTGTATACTTGAAAATCACCAAGGCATCAAAGCAGGAAAGAAGAAAAATGTTAAACGATAAGGAAATGAAGACAGTCACAGGACCGTATTTCAAACTGCAAATGGTGCAGTATCCGATGTCAATCTTCAGTTTTAGCATACAATCTGAAATAAAGTGAATTCTTGAAGTCGAGAGAAATACAAATAGCAGTCCTGGATCATCCAAATTACTTCAAAGTAGCAACTACTGTGAAATAATTCTTTGTACTTGTTAGTGTGTAAGGCAACAATCTTTTCTGTACATATTGAAGGTGCAGTTATTAGATACATAAACCATTTATTCTGGAATTAAATAAAGATACACAACCTGACACTGCTGTCTGCTGCTGTTGTTTTTCCTCCCCTTTATTTACTTTCTTCCTTAAAAAAAATTGGAGTTGCCACATGAAATTCACAATGTAAGGTTTTTCACTATGGAAAATGTAAGTCTTTGATATACAAATACTTTTTAGAAGAGATTTGAGACTGAAATGTGAGATCCAGGGTCAATGGGAAACATTACACATCCGTAAACTGAATTCAGATTCAAAATTCACAGAATCACAGAAGAATGGTCAGGGTTGGAAGGGACCTCTAGAGATCATCTAGTCCAACCCCCAATTCATATACTCCTTTCATAATTGCTGAAGAAAACCGGCCAAACTCTAGAAAACTCCAAACCACATCTATCTGGTATTTGGATTTGGACATTCCTTAATTTGTTTCCTTCTCTCATATAAGCATAAAACCGCCAACTCCCGTACAGACTAAATTTAGGAAGGCTAGATACCCAACCACCAGACATTGCATCAGAAATCTCATTACAGTGCTGGTGCAGGTTAGAATGATAATTTCTGTTATTGTTCTGAGGCAGCAAGCCACATTAAATACTATTTTTTAATATATATTATATATTTGTATAACAAAACAGTCTTTTATTGTGCAAACTATATTTTCATACTAGAAGTCTCTCGCCTGCTGTATTAAATGCTACTGGAAATAACAAGGCAATCATTTTCTGACACTAAATTCAGTGATTTCATGGCTTCAGACACGAAGTTCATGTTACTTTTACAAGTTTCACAGTTTTTAGGGACTACTTTCCATTATCTCATAAACTACCTTTAAATAGCTGCAAATGGCTGTTGACTTGGAGAAAAACCTCTGAAACTAGAGCTGTTTCTTAATTACTCCCAGCAGGGGTCTGTAGCGTGTCTTTTGGTCAAATGCGTATTTAACTTCCTGAGAGAAGGGTCAGTTTTTGTGGGGTTTTTCAATCAAACCAGGCTTCCAACAGTGTGTGGAAGGCTAAAGGCTGATTATACCTCGGTAGAGGTGTCACTGCAGTTATGGTTTTGGTAGGAAAAGGACATCTACGTTTCTGATTTGACTCCAGCTTATTAAATCAGCCTAAGGCATATACTTTGAACGGCAGAAACATATTCTATAGAAGTCAGTATGTGTTCTTTATGGATAATGTTGTCTGGAGAGAGATCTCATTAAAATCTGTACTGTAACTCTATAGTCCTCCTCATTTGCTAGGTATACAAGCCAAAAATGTATCTCTATATAGCTTGGACTAGCAATATTTCTCACAGACCTACAGAAAAAGTGAAAGTCACACATATCCTGTCATACAGTTTTATATCACGCTGTGCTGGGAGTAATTCACAAATGTGTCCTGTTACACTTCTACAGGCACAGAGAAATCTCAGAACATTTACCAACTGTATGCAAGATGACTTTAGGTTCATGTCTCAAAATGAACCAAATTAATGAGTCCATTGAGAGAAAATTGAAGTTTGAATTGAATTTAACACACTGCCCTGTGGGCTAGAAGATTAACACCAAACATTGAAATATCTGGAAATAAGTGCTGTGTGTTTAAAGCATGGACACTACATACTGCTCAAAGATCTTTTTAAGTATTACATATATAAACATGAGGTAGGTTTTGTTCAATAACCTAGAATATTGGTAAGAATATTAAAAACAAACAAAAACCACCAGTGAAGTAATGTGAGCTTACTGTAAAACAGAAATAAAAAGAAATGCAGAGAAATGTTCTATACCAAATGAACTTCCTGGAATAAAACTGAGTCTGCCGCAATTCAAGTCTGTAGATGTGAGCACAGGCTAAATTTCAATTAAAAAAAAAAAAGGGATGGAACCGCAATATATTCCCTTCTCATGTGACTCGCATACAATTACAGATAGTATTTACAAACTGACTTTACACAAGCACCGGTAGGCCTACTCAGAACTGAACTGATTTCAGTCTCACTGGTTACTCAGCTTGGTGAGAATCTGACTTCTGTTTTCAGATGCCATATTACAATATATTCTAGGCATACCTAAAAATGGATGAAAGAATAAAATAGTTATAATAAAATATGCAATTCTTTGACAGCTTACAACACTAGCTGAACTAAGCAAACTTAATAAATTCTAATATAGCTTTTCTTTTACTCTGGAGCAAAAACTTCTTACAGCTTTTTGATACTTAATAAAGACTTTTACGAAATTGGTGTGAAAGTGGTGTAAGCACAAAACTCAGCCCATGTATGTCAGCTAAGTGTCATTGGAATAAAGCTAGGAAATCAGTCCCCTGTGCTGTTACTGGATTTATTAAACGCAGCATGATTTCAAATTTAAATTGTAAGTCTCTTCATCTAGATTTGCAGCTGTGCAAGCAAGTGTAAAATGCTACCAAATCCACTGTTGGTTGTTTTACAAAGGCAGAGGCTTGCTTTTGCTCTTATGTATAGCAGCTTAGGCCATTGCCTTCACAGAAATGAAAGACTTCCCAGTCCAGTCTTTCATTTTTACCTTATGCTATAGAATTAGTATGGAGTTGTTTAAAATGAGCGAAAAATGTCCAGAATTGCCTCTTCCCTGCTATCCATCCCTGTGATACAGAGATAAGTCTTTGTACTGGGGACACTATGAAGCAGTGAAGAGAAGAGAGCTAGGCTGTACGTGTCCCCCCATGCAGAGTGATTTGCATGTCCTAGTTTAAATCCTGGATTATATTTTAATTTTTAAACACCTTATGAATGCTTTGGAAGTTTCCTCATGTTTATAAACAAGCATTTTTCTTTTGGGAAGTCTTCTTTGCCTTTGCTTTTTTAACTCTTTCAGAGTTGTGGTAATTGCTACAGGAGAGCAGGGGCAGAATGGAGAAGGATCAATAAACAAAAAAACCTAATAGAGCCTCACGTGGGAAGGCTGTTAAATAATTTTAGTGTGTTGTGGCAGGATTTCACAACCAAACACTCTAAGAATAAATGTATGAAAGAACAGCAGTCTAAATTATTGAACTCAATATGGTTAATCGGCTAGCAACCAGAAATCACACAGTGACATTTTTACATTCAATTTTCAAACTAGAGTACCACTTCATACAATTTAAGGTACTTCTATATGTAACACACAACTTGACCATTTCCCCCCCTGCTTTCTTGCCTGAGTGATAGCATTCTGGAAGTGATTTCTACATTTTATGTAAGTTAAAAACTCTTAACAAAAGCATCGTTTGCTTCTAAATGAGTAGACTGGTATCATCTTCGAAAAGTCACTCACAGTTACACAATGGATGCTGAGAGTAAGTGCAGAGATTTTAGAAGACCAGTTAACTTATTCATAATCATCCTCACAAAAAGCTTTTAGATTTGAAACCGGTATTAGCCAAACCAAAAACATAAGCAACCTATACACAGTCCATGTCGCAGGTCAAATCTAAGGAAATTAATCTTTTCCAGTACATGATTTTATTTATAGTTATTGCAAGTCTTCCATGAACAGTCTTTATTACAAAGGCACTTTTACAAATGTTATCAAAAGGGCTGCACTCTAAAGACAAAACTACTGATGTGCTACATATTTGATGTACAGATGAAAATTAATTAATTTTCATCAGACACAAAGGACATTTTCTTTTATAGGATTACTGTGAAATTTTCATATAGGTCTGAGTCAAAAAAATAGGAAATGGGAAACACATAATGAACAAGGGAAGCATTTTCCATGTGTGCCTCTGGAAAAAAATCAATTCCACCAGCTGTATTTGCCTAGTTTTATGCCAAATACAAATACTGAGGGTCCCTGCTCAATAGGAGAGGACTGCAGGAGGTAGATTTTTTTCCTCCCCCCATGTTTAATACAGAAAGGACAGGTCCTTCATGTCTAATAGTAATATCAATTTATGTGCTTAGCAGAGTGCATTTTGGCATATTGCTGATTCCTTGAGTCACAAGGATGGGCATCACACAACAGGAAAGAGCAAAAGATTTTAAGTATATGTTAGTTCACGTAAGTAAAAGTCTACTATTTTGTCATGGCACTAAATCATTGCAGATCTTAAATACAGCTTTTTTCTTTTGCTCTTTGTCACACAGCCTAAATAGGATGTTGGCTTATATAAGTAACTACTGCTAATACAAAACAATGATACCTGTAGAAATAAAATAAACTGTAAGAGGTCAGAAACTTTTTCTTCCACAGTAGATGTGCTTTGCTTCTTGTCATACAAGATATTACCACTCTACAATGGCACATTTTAGTCAAAAGCATTTCTTACCTAAAAAATGGATTCTTTAAATCAAGAACATTACCAGATTTAAATCCTGTCTGGTCCACCATAGCCACAATCTGAATATCATAACTTTGTCTGCATCAGAAAGAGAAGTATAAAAAAGAGGTAATGGAACTAATACAACTATAACAATTTGCATGAAAAAATACCGATGTAGTTACTGTCTGAATAATAACCACTTGGTATATCAAGCAAAGGAAATTTATTTGCAGTGGTATCAGTGGTATCAGTGCAAGGGCATGATTATTTAATCATCTCTGAAGTAAAATTTACAAGATGCTTAAGTGATTTTAAGAGTTTGCATCTGAAAAACATCATAAATTTGCACTGATAGTATTCAATAGTGAAAGGTCTTTTTCCCCCTCTCTGTCAGAAATACTATACATTTCAACATTAGCAAGTACAATCAGAGTATTGTTTCATGATCACAAATATCTAACTGGCCAAACAGCATTAAATTGACTCTTGTCATAATCCTGGATTTCACCAGGAAGGATATTTTTCACAGGACTTGTTGCAGGAAACTAAGCTCACACAGAGAAGTAAAGAGTACCAGCTGAGGGCATACCAAAACACTGGAGCTGACCATAGCTGGTCCTCCTGCATGGAACAGCAACTGCAGAGTTACACAGAGGTGCTATGTTGATCCCGAAAGTAGATCAGCTTTGTGGCAGGACTTGTTAACTCGGTGCTAACGTGTGGTTAAAGTGCTTCTCATTCTCAGTCTGGCGAGGTCACTAGCTCAGGCAGCTCTGAGCCACGCTCCATCACAGATATGTCTTACGTATTGACACATTTACAGCAGCGGCTGTGTGAACATGTTGCGGCATACAGTGTTTCTTTCATATATTAAAATGCGAATACATTTTACATTTGAAAGAGACTGTATTATTTATTTTCTCCATGAGGAGTTTCTAGGCAGAAGATGTGGAAATTTCTCAAGTCCCAAATCAAGTATTTGTTGCTGATGTGATTAAAGAGCCCTGAAGTATTACTGACAGCTTTGATGTCACTGGAATCACGTGACTGATCAGCATGTCCCCCCACCCCCCCAAAAAAAAAGTAAAAAAATAATTCACCTTCCTACCTTCCTGCACCAAGGAGGCTTTGTTTTCTGTTAAAACTACACATAGACATTAGTAAACCAGGCTGCAACTTGTGTGACCGGGTCACTTGAGGATTGTTTTCAAAGCAAAAGACAGGAGTGGAGTTACCAGACATTTGACTGACAGTAGGAACAGCAGAGAAGTCTGGTGAGGAAATATGCCCTTCCAAAAGCAGCCATCTTCACTAGCCTCAGTGGAAGGACAAAAAACACACAAAAAGCACTGTTCTTAAACAGGGGAGCACTTCCATAAGGATTATTTATTTATTTATTTCAGAATTTAAAATATAATGGATTTGGGGTCAACCCCACTTCTCTCTGTCTCTGCACAGGACTCGCTGATAGACAAGGGATGTTGGGGATAGACAAGGGATGTTGGGGCTTCAGGCAAAGAACCAGGCTGCCGACGAAGACATGGCCACAGGTTACACTACCAGAGCAAGGTGTGGAAAATGACTGGACATGACCTGAGAAAACTGCTATGTGTGAAAGACAGCAGAGTGGAAAACTGACAAAAGCTGCAAGTAGCACTGTGAGGGAAGGCACAATGTAACCGCTGGCTAAGGAGAAGGTATGTGAGAAGGAACAACACAGGTAACTGCAGTGGAACATGGAGACCTTTTGGTAAGCAGAGTCTCACAATGTTGACCTTGTGAGACTACATGACTATATCAGTGATACCCTATAAACTGGTAATGGTACCGGAAATAACAAATGTGGGTACAAGTGTACCCAAAATTAACTGGTGTCTTTTGGGTACCTCTAACAAGAACAGCCACACTACAAAATCTGCTTGGGAAGCTTTCACACTTACCGCTTATTGGCAACAAATAAGACTTTCCCTGAGAGAGTTTCCCCCTCTTTAGCAAAGAGGGGTGTCTGAAGTAGGCAGCGTACTTGATACCAGTGAGTGAGAGGTTCTGTCGGTGCAGTGGACAACCAAACAGTTACCCTAAAACAAAGGAGAAAAACCACCTAGACTTTCCTTCCTGTCTTCTGCTTTCAGAAACAATTTTAATTTGTTAGACCTTTATGTATGTGAGGCTCAACTTCAAACTGTCTTCAAGTAAACTGGGAGAGTGATTCTACCCTATGTTGGGAAATCAATACATTATGCCTCATTTTCTTTCTTTATCTGTACTGTGCCTGTCACCACCAGACCTCTGGGCCTAAGCCAACTATGGAGATTCAAAAAAGAGAATCTTCAGACTCCTGTTTTCTTCCCACGCTGCCAGGACAGAGAATATTGATTTCTCTCCTGTCTTACTTACTCAGGCAATTTCAACAAATTACAAGAAATGAAGGTTTGTCCTGAATGTGGCAATGCAATTCCTCACAATGGTAGTTTCATCCTTGAACAACACTCCCCAAGAAGGTCCTACACCTAGTTCTCACCTACAAGAGATATTTCAATAATATATTGAAAGGGGCTGTAGGTGCAAAGGAAAGGGTAACACAGGTAATACTGCAAGCCCAATCCACTGAGATTTCAAGGGCTAAGACAAAGAACCTCCAGAGTTGCAGAAACGTGAAAAAGCTGCTGATTAAGCAATTGCCAATTCCAAAATGGAGGCCTTCTCAGCAGAGGATTTCAGTCTGTTCCTACAGGTCTGCAATTTTCTGTACTGTTTCAACTGATGTGGAGTTTCTGGTTCCTCTTTTAAGACAAAAAAAATTACTATCGGGTTAAAGGAAATAAAAATGCATATGTCCATTTTCTTTTAATGGATATACTATTCTGAATTTTTGACAATCCTCATTTCAAAGGCTATAACAAAAGGCATTTATCAACACAAATAAAGAGAAGTGCATTTTACAATTTATTGAAAAAAATCACCTCATCTAAAACTAGGTCAATTTAACTGGGAAATCATCAAATCCTATCTAAGAGCTAAATACAGATAGCTGAAATCTATGTATTCACTACCTGAGCAAGTTTACTTAATTTTTACCTACTTACTCTACCAGCTGAATGTCCCCATTTTGCAATAAATGCCTGGTGCTGCAATGAAAATTTTTCCCAAGCCTGCTGAAATTTTCTCCTGCTCCCCTTTTTTGCCCACAAACAAGACCAGCCCAAATAGGAAAATCCAGTTTATATTCAAATGCTGCTGCTGCTTTACTTAAAATGTAAAACAGAAAGGTCTATAATATTACAAAGAGTCAGTATTGTGTGGAACAGTGCTTTTTGACGCTCAAAAATTCCTGGATGTGGTCTAACATAGGTAACATGCACCCCAATCAATGGGAAGCAAGATCACCACCATCTAGTCATACTGCTGGCGCTAGCTTATCATACTTCTTGTTACCTTTGGAAGGCATAATTTCTTTAATATGAAGGAATTACTACAAACAAGGTCAGCACCAGATAAAGGTCTAATTCTGGCACACTTTGTATGAAAGACGTGATTTTTTCCCCTGTAGTTAGTATTTCATAGGAAGAAGGAAAAAGTACTTACAATGATCCCACAAATGCCACATCAAACCAGAAGGCCAGGCCATGGATTAGTCCAGATTGCATCATTTGGAAAACAAAAGGGATTTCCACTCTGCAGGAAAAAAAACAATATGCTGCCAAAATAATTTCCAAAAAGTACTGGAAATTCCACCAGAAACCTACCTTGTACTAATTTATGAATTTCCATTCTTCAGTTTATGTCCCAATTTTCTGTATATTTAAAAGGATATGCTCTTTTTCTCTGGGTCAATAGAATTAACCAGTGGCACTGATCTAGGTGTTTGTTAGTTTTCTGTGTGCCTTACTGAATAGTAGAATCAAATTCACCACTATGCAAGTGTTACTGCACCATTTGTGGCAACACTGCAGACTGTTATAAATATACGGGTTCAGTCTTTCCAGTGAAGATTTCCCGTTGCCAGTGAAGGACTTGGATTTAGTTTAAATAGAATTTTGAACAGGGAAATGTTCCACTACAAATCTGACAAACAGAACTACTAGTGGTACTAGAAGGAAAAATTGACCTGCTTGAGCAAGAGCTGGAATATTTCCCCTTCCAAAAGAACTATTACTGGCTATGTAGTTGAACCCAAATCTCAGCCACTTTTGGAGAAACATATCATAAAACTAGCATTCAGGCATGAACATGTTAGTTCTGACAATCACTGCAGTAAGTCAACGCTAGCTAGCTGAAACCAGAAAACAGCTCTCCAGCTGTTTCTCCTCTCTAAGAGCAATTCTTCACTCTCACTAGACCATGTCATTTATACAATTAGTTGTGAGTCATGTTGAAACAACAAGGGTTCAGAGCTTCACAGACAATCTGTGATATCTTCCCCTTATGACAGTGTCTTGCAAGGACTTGAAGTACTCCCTCAAGTTCTTCCATATGGTACGTTTTATCTCACAGATGTACTGAGAAAGAGGCTTCTTTGCTGTCATTCTGGGACACAAGGGATGCAGGTTGGTTTGTATATAAGACTTTCCAACTAAAGATTTGAAGGAGCTCTGGAGCGAAGTAAAGAGGTACAGCTGACTCCTGATGGACTGGAAAATGTTTTAAGAAAAGAGATACACAAGAGTTCAGCAAGGCAGTTTGTGATGACACCATTTGACAAGGTCTTTTAGGATGTCTACAGAGAAAAACAAAAATTGCCTTGTAACTAGAATTAACCGTGTCCCAACATACACTGCTGAGAAGTAAACACTGTCCTCCAGAGCCTGTTTTATCCCTTTCAGTATGAAAATTTTGTGAACTGATCTCTGGTGTCTCACAGGCTCACGAACAGGCTTCTCTGCTAATACTAGAAAAATCACCATGCAGATGAACATTCTGGTCCATTATGAGTGGTGTACTAATCGTTCTGTCATGCCACCTTCCCTCCTCCATGTCCACCACCAAAGCTTCCTCTGTCTCTGAGCACCAACGATCAACAGACAGTTACAAAAATGAAGAGTAGGTTGCTGGCGTCTGCTGACCTATGCAAATCTTCCTCAGCAGCTTCCATGAAGTTGACAGTATACTTCACTGTCCGTGCCATCAGAATTCTCACATCGAAAGTATCCTATGGAGGTTTAAAGAAAACAAAAGTTGCAAGTGTTACCATTCTGTCTTGCCAGCTTATAAACTTGTTTTCTGTTCAAAAAAAAAAATGGGAGAAAAGACAAAAATCAACCTTCACCCCAATAAACTAATTTTAAATGTTTCATTTTTTAGCATCCCTTAGAACACTGTTAGATTTTGCAATATCATCAGGATTTAATATATTTGCTAGCTTACATACCTATCAAAGGCTGTTTTATTCAACCTAGAAATAAGAAAATTTGTCCAGAAATTGATCAGTTGTGAAAAAATGGTAGGTTTATTTGGCTGGTTTATTTGGGCCTAGTTTTTTATTTTTAAACTATATGCATTTTAATGTGTTCCTCTGCATCGCACAGTTGGGTAAGCCAAACTAACACAGTATGGAAATACTTGAAAATTAAATTATCAAGTATAGGAAACAAAATTACTTAATACAGAATGCTCTCTAGAAAAAAGTTTGGAGTAGTCAGTCAGCAAATGAAAACTTTACCCTTCATTTTTGTTTTTTTTTAACCACATGTACTAATCCTAATCGATCACTGCTCACAAGCTCTTTCATAACTAAAGCAAACCCTTAACATAAAAGCTTGTATCACATCTTCCCACAGTGAATCTAGCTAAGAACTAAAATCTATCTATAGAGCAAGGGGAAGCAAAGGAGAGATGTGACTTTTAACAAGAAATAACAATTTAATGTGGCTTTTATTGGGCAATGCATTTCTGATCTTCAAGGGAGGAAGAATCTCAGCCAAGAAATCAAAGCCAAACATGTACTTCAGACAGGATGCAAGTATATACTGCAGTCCTACAGATTACTCTGTTCTCTAACTGAAAGCCAAAGAGCCCGCAGTGAGAATGACCACGCTGCAGTCAAAGACATGGCTGAAATTTATGAAGACAAAAGAGAGTTTTCTCTTATCCACTTCAAGTACCAAAAGCAGTTGAGTGCTGAAGGTTACATCAGTAGTCTGAAGGTCTTTCCAGGTTTCTGGACAGGTTTTGGGGTCTCCATGACACAGCAGCTACACTGCTATTGCTACTTAAAACAGTTAGCCTAAAGCTAGCCAAGATTTGTTGCAGCCAAATTTCTGGGAGTGAACCTTTTCATTGCACCTACACCAAAGCATTGTACTGGGGCGAGGGGTGGCGGTCAGGGATTGTTTCGGTTCTTTCCCCAGAGAGCTTAGAAGGATTTCTCCCACATTCTTTCTAACTAGGTACCACCTAGAATTTTACTAAAAAGAAAGAAGAAGAATGGCAGGTGCTAGATCCAAGTTACCAATAGAAAAAGGATCTTTACATATTAAAAAAAAAGTAATTTCATAATACAGAAACCTGTTTGCTTGGCTGCTTTCTCTTTTCCTTTAATTTGTGCATCAGAGATGGGAAGGGAAAAATCAAGGTCAAGTCATTTGTTTAAGAGACTGGAAGCACTGAGGGAAGCTAGTGGCATGTTAGGAAGACAGCTGTTCATGTGCTGTGGCTTCCTAATGTGTGCATATCTCTAGACATCTGCTATTCATAGCAAAATCAGGAATATTACATACAGTAGTTAACCTTTGACAGCAGCTCTGTTCACACTCACAGAGTTAGTTCCTGGCTCTCTACTCAACAGCCACAGAGCTCTGTTAAACAAGGAGGCTACTGTACTTCTAGGATTTTGTGGAGGGGATGAGATAGGGAGGGGGGAAAACACAAAAAATAACCCCCAGACATACAAACCTACCACAATAGGTTGTCGGAAATACTCATCCACAGCTGCACTGCGCAGGCTGGACAGGTTGACCCCGTAAAAGCATTCTTGGTACCTAGAAACAATAATGCATAAAATGTTCAGGGAAAAATGTTTTTTCTGGCTTCCAACCACACCCAGGCACAATAACAGTAAATGGCAGGTGAAGCGTGGCTCCTCTTTTCCTTTCTCCCATCCGCTGAGAGGTCAGATTGCAGCCCTCCTTAGCTTACTTCACCTTTCCCACAGATGTCCAATACAGCTCTGAGGTGACATGATCCCCTCAAATGGACATAGGGAGACATTTCACACTATGCTTCTGAAAGAATCCCCACAGCAGGCAGAGAATAGGAAGAAGGGCTGAGGCTCTATTAAGCTACTTTTGTAATCTTGAGCTATTCCAGAACTGTGGGTGGACCTTGTATAAATCAAAATAGTGATGAGGACACCTGTATTACAGGTCTGTTCCTTTTTACTGACATTAAAGAGGAAAATAAAGGTCATCCTTTACCACCTGAACGGGGAAAAAAATAGTATTTTTATCTTACCAATTTATGCAAATATGCCTTTAACGTATATTCAGACTATTTCCGGTTTGAAATTTGAAATAAAAATATACATGCTTGCAGTAATCTTCCTCCTGCATATAAACCTCTTACCAACTCATTGAAAAGTTTAATAGGTATCTTTACTTCTAGATAACACAAACAAAAGGGGATGGAATGGGGAAACAGCAAGGAAGCTCAACTCCTTGTGATGGAAGTGTCATCTGGATACAAAACCATGGTCAAGCCTTCCAAGTCTTCAGAAGCACTTAAAAAGGGAAACTTCACATGTTTGTCCTCCTTGTTTCAACATCATACAACTCCTAAACTATCATAACTTTTTTCAAAGTGTACGAGTTAGTCTAAACCAATCTGGCAATATCCCTTTAATACTGATGAATTCTGCACTACTAGTTCTGTGCAAATTGCATAAGGAGAAGAGGTCCAGATGACTGTATGCCTTAAAGATATCTGAGAAGATATCTTTAAGGAAAGAACTCAAATAAGCACAACAGAGGAAATCAGCTGACACCAGTAACTGCAAGTGATCTTTTACCCTTTTCCATATGTTTGCTGTACTGTATAATTGAGTTGCTTATTTATCACTGATGAGAGACACAGACAAAATTACCACTATTTTTAACCACTTGCTGTATATTTATGCTTTGTATCTTTCTATCTTTGCAAGGTTTTCACCAACAAAGAGAGCAGTCTGCTGTTCTATGGAAGACTATATATTGTCACACTTTTAGGAATGCCTACTGGTAAATACAAATCAATACACAACTCTGGAGCACAACAGTAAGCCAATCTACAGGCCTGAAGAGAAACAAAACATACACAGTCTCATAATCATTATTACTGTACAAATACAAGACAATAATTCCTAAGTGTATAAGAAACACGTAGCCTTTCCTTTGTACAGTAAACAGGCTGTGCTAACTGCTGCATCTAATGCAAATCTAGATATTTCTTTCAGTCTTTTGCTCAAGTACTATCATCCAACTGGATCCAAAACTATACCCAATCTCTAAGATACAGCATATAGATCTAGCTGAATAGGAAAGGATTCATTGCACACAAAACACATCTTCTGTTCTGAGTAACAAAGCTGGACAATGAATGAAAGTTGTCTCTTGAGGCCTGGAATTTGAAGCTTAGCAAATCACAGGCTGTCACCAACTAGTTCCTGGTGGTTTTCTTCAAATGTCCAAGAAAGCCCTGAGAAAGTGCTTTATCTGAAATAGGACTTTTATAGTTCTGGATCTATCAGGACACTCAGCCCTTTTAATAGTAAGAACATGAATATCCTAGAGTGGTGCAGAAGCAGAACTACTGCACTCTCACTCAGGATATTTTGATCCCACATTTGGTTGAAGATGTTAGAAGAACTAATTTGTTGGTCTTTAGATAACCTCGAGAGTATTTAATCCTCTTGCACAATCAAAGTCCTGGGCTTTGTACATCCATACAAAACTACAACTATGTGGACTGACAGGACTGATACTGTAACCCTCTGCTCAGGGGACATCTCAAGACAGCAATACATTACATTGTAAACACACAAACTATCTTGTCTAGGAATATATCAAACAGAACCTGATATACAAGGAGTATCATCAAGGGTAATTGTGTGACATTTCTGTGGTTAGTTTGGTTGAAATGTTCTCATAAAAATATTAAAAGTAGGTAATAAAAAATCTGTCAAAAATGGGAGACATCCCTTTGCACAGATGGGTGGAGGAAAGACTGCAGTGTGTTGCAACTTAGATACCAACCTGATCACTGTCATAATTACAAAGTATTACTACAGTCTGGGATAATAATGTCGATGCCAAAAACATCCTTGGTGAAAAGAGAAATTAGTTACTAAAGCAGACTTGAAAATTCTGGTTTTCCCCTTACGGAACTCTCTGAAAGCCTTGCAGTGGTTGACAGATAATTCAGCTCATTAAATGTATGCATGTAGAATAACTGAAATCATGCCAGCTAGATACAGATGAAGTTCTCTTATCCTTTTTTTTTTCTTTTTTTTTCAGAATGCAGATGGTGTATTTTTGTTAACAAACCATAAGAAACTAATCTAGCTGGACTATTCAGTCCCAACTGTGCAATTCTTAAACAACAAAAGGCAGCAGATTTTCTTCCCACCACCAATAACATTACCATATACCTCAGTGTGCATGGAGGTACACACACATAGTTAATCCTCGTTCCCACCGGTATTCCACAGAGGCCTTATATTTATTACAAAGGAAGATGAAACGTCCTGAGCAGTCTGAAATCAAATGCTTTCATATTGGCAGTAATACCCAGTCCTGTATAGACCTGGGAAAAAAAACTATATTTCTGCTTCAACTACTAAGTATGTAACTATTTTCTGTATTAAGTGATGAAGAATCTGCATTGTGGTACAACATTGTGCTTCAGTCTTGTAATTTATAGTTTAATATGTTTCACTGATGTGTCATGTATATAAGCGAAAATAACAGTATCTTTGGGAAGAGGGACCTGAATGACAGTTGAGATGCGAAAGCTTATCAGAAGTTACTTCTACCCTCTTTTCTCAGTCTCTTAACATAGAAAATAATATTGCAGTTTTTGTGATTGTAAACATGCAATGCAAACATTTCATAACTGGCTCAACTTACACAGCAAGACAAAAGTGCACAAACTGGCTGTATAAAGTAACATTGCCAGTAAAGGTTTCAGCATGTAAATCGCTCAAATTTCTTTCTCTCACTCCTTTAATCACTATTGAAATAGGAAGATTTTGTCATAGGTCTACTTTGGAGACAGCCAGAAGAAACCTTCTAAGTATAAGCAGTTATACGGCAAACTGGGCATGAAAGAAAACTTTGTATTTAATCTAAGACACCAATAAATAGATTTGATGAAGACCAGTTATGTTCACATTCCACATTGCAAGCTGAAAGAACTATTTAAAGACTGTATTTATCATCTTCCAGAAGGTTTAAAAAATAGTTAACCCCGGAGTTCCACAGTACCTTTTAACCAAAAATTTAAATAATAATCTATAAATGGCTAATTTATAAATTAACTGATCTGTATCACATGAAGGACTGGAGATATGTAAAAATAAACCTCCCCTTTGCTGACACGGAATCATCTCAATTTCCCGTTATTAGAATATCACTGTAATGTTTCCTCCTATAGGGAGCAGAGCAACACCTCAACACTGGATAATAGCAGTGGGACACTCCAAGGCAAACGCATTACAAATTCTAGTTAAAGCTGCCTGAAAAATTTAGGTGGACAGAAAGTAACTACCAAACTGGAAATTGTCCAGGGCATGGGAATTAACACTTATTTTCTGTGAAGACTGCCAAGGAATCTTTCCTGTGCTCGCACACCTGGGACTTCAGGCAACACAACGATCACCAGCTGCTGCATACTATGCTTCGGTGTAGCAAAGGAAACACTAGCACCCGATTCACAGGCAACTCTTTTTCTCACAATGGATGCTCCATAGAGTCAATTTCTCTTTCAAAAAGAGACCCAGTCACCTCTAGCACTTCCTGAGAGATGCTTCAGATTTGCAGAATAAACAGTATGACTGCAGGCCAGAGCAGAGGTGAACAAGGAAAACATAAATGCATTCTCTTCCAATGTTGACAGATAGTTTATGCTGAATCAAAGAACTGATTTGATTTTTAACCTCTGCTGAATCTTTGATAAAAATAAAATTACATAAATAATCATTACCAAAAATTGGCTCTGGAGTAGTGTTCCATGTACAGCTGCTCATCAGAAAAAGGAGCCAAATGAATGTCACTGTATGTTGGGAACATCATTCCTAGTAAATAAAAGACAATATAAAGTAGAAAGGCAAGTGTTCAAGAAGCATTTGGACAATGCCCTTAAATACATGGTTTAATGTTAAAGTTGCCCCATGTGGAGTAAGGAATTGAACTCGATGATCCTCATGAGTCCCTTCCAACTCAGGATATTCTGTGACCTTGTAGTCCCACAGACATCTCTACAGGAATGTCTTCACTAGCGAGAAACCACCAGTTCAGAAGCAGCAATTGTCATACACTTCAGATATCTTAACATTTAGTTTCATTAATATATGGGTTACTGAAATGTGAATAGGCTAAGCAGTTAGTAAAAAACCCGACCCAGAACAACTTATGAAACAGACCAGAATACTTCATCAAGTCCTAATAATTTTATCATCCAATATCAAATATTTGAATTATTTAGCTTCCTTCAAAAGAAGTGAAATGCTAGCTATTAAATACCTTCGCAACACTCTCCAGTGGAGTAATGGCACCTTCTTTGCTTACGGCTAACCTAATAAATATGAAACCTATGTGAAAGGATTTGCATTAAAGCTCAGACTTGATCTTGAATTAAACTGCTGGGTATGGTTTTCGTCAAATTTGGAAGAACTGCTGTTAAGGAATTACGTAGTTATATGCACTTCACTCGTAAGACTGTTATCCAGGAAACTCATAGCAATTCAGAGTAAATACTGAAAATTTTACAAACACAAAAATGTGTATTACACCTTTTTCTTTTCTTTTCTTTTTTAACAGATGCTAAAGTTGAGAAACAGAATTTTATTTGCATGAAGTGGCAAATCAGTGTCAGAGCAGGGGATGAAATCCTCATCTAGTTTGCAAGAATGCATATTTATTAGGATCTTGCACTCTAATGGCTTGGGAAAACAGGAATTACCTTCCATTATTTTCTGTGGACAGTGCATAGACTGCCTAGCAGCTTAAATGAAAGACCCTGTATTCTACTGTGCATGTGTCAATGGGAGCAGGAAAAAAAGCCCGGTCATTTTGAACTGCACTTGAGCATACTTCATCTTTTTTAACCTGTTATAAAACACAATGCAAAGTTGAAGAGGAGGACAGGTAAAGGAGGAGAGGGAAAAGGAAACAGCTTTCCTTTTGTAAGTACATCATGTAGGCAGAGTCCACAGGAATTTGAATAAAGAACAACACCCACTCACAAAATAGACATGCTTTTTAAAACTGGCTGTGGGGAGAACATTAACAAGTTTGCAGAGAATTTCGGACAGAAAGTTTCCAAACCTAACTGATACTAAATATTAGCAACTTAAGCAAAATATCACAATTTCAGCTCACTTCTCAGACAATCATAAAGTTAAATAATGACCACAAGGTGATTCATCCCCACTGTACAAGTGAGCAAGCAGAAAGTTAGGCACATATATTTAAACGCATTCACTCATTTAAAACTGAGAATGAGCTGCCTACTGATCAGTTTTCAGAAGCCCTCCTCTGAAACTGGGCCCTTAGAATCTGAATGGGAGCCTTAAAATCAGTGGCTGAGTTGGAAAATAGTACCCAAATGGGCTTTGCCAGTTTGAAACAACAGCAAAGTCATTAGCTCTCTGCATTGACGCATAGATTCAGCCCACACTTCAAAAACTTCCAAGCTGAATAAATTTTACTTGAGAAAGGTCTCTTTTAAAGAAGTATTTTAAAAGGGAGACTTCATAGTTCATTTTCAGCAGTTCATGTAGAAAGATTTGTCATTCAGCAACTGAATGGTCAGATTTGCCTCTCAAAGATTTCTCATGGGAATCTTCCCATGAGGCCCTGGAACTTACAGATTTCCTTCAAAACTTCTCCAAACACAGGAAGAATGAAAGACAGAGCACTGAATGCTGTGAATCTCTCACACATCACTCAAAAGGCAACAAGGCAACATCCCAGTGTTAGAATAAGGTATTTGGCAGTAGCCCAATGAAAGGATGTCAAAACAATTTGAACTTCACAGTTTTCCCAAAGACAATATATTACAGTTCTTCCACAAAAAAAAAAAAAAAAAAAAAGCAGCTCATCCTATTTGACCATTCTGCTCTAATCTACATTCCACTGTCTGGCATTGGAGGCAAATGTGCCATCATCTATTGTGATAAGCTGCAACAGAGACGCAATCATACTGTACCTAGCAGCAGGTTAAGATTAAAACGCAAGTAGAACTCAGCAGTGCAACAGCAGCATACTCAAAAGCTATTTCCACCATGGAACAGCAAGAAGTCATAGCACAGTAAAATAGCAATGGTGGCTGCTTCATATTAATTCCCCTGGGCCCCCTAGATGGTGGTGGTGGAGCTAGAACGAGGGTATAAAACCATACAATCCCGGTCTACCAATTCAAGATTCTTTTTTCTTCTTTCAGAAGCTTTTCATCTTCCTTTCTTTATGCAGAAAGTCACTGTGGTGACACACTCACCATTTGGTTTCAACCATTTTTTGGAATGGAGGTAACTTTCTAACATCCTTTCGTTGAACAGCATATAACCCATCGGTTCAGAAATTACCACATCAACACTCTCCGGCAGGGAGATCTCCTCAATTTTTCCAGACAGAACTGTGATCTTGTCCAAAAGATTGTTGCTTCTCACCAACAGCTGGAGGAAAAACAAAAGCACACAGAAAGTGTTGACTCCTTTGATTCAAAGAATTTATATCAGAGATCTTTAATTAGAATTAACCCCCCCATAGTGTAAACCAGCTATCTCAGTCTGTTAATCAGAATAAAATGGAAAGGTAATATATTTTTCCTTGCTACATCAACATTTCCAAAGTGGAGCTCACGGGAGCAAACTCAAAGAAATGCATTGTGTGGAATCACCAAGTGCCAGTACAACTACTGTTGTTCTGTAAGACATAACTGTAATCAATATCTACAAGAAAAAATATTTACCAGGAAAAGGTGGATATTTTAGTTAAATACAGAAGATTACAAAGAATTCCTAATTCTCCAAATTTTTAAAAATACTATTCTTGAGTGAGTTACATTGTCATAAAAGGATGAAGAAACTCAAGATTTGAAAAGTTTGTAGTGAGTAATTTCTAAGCATAAATGGAGCACAGCACCATAATCACATAAACACATTCAAACGGGCCAGCACTTAGAGCCAGGATACTGGAGATTTATCCACTTCTATGTGCATAGTGAACGCTGGAGCAAAATGTTTAATGAACAGAAGAAATGGACCTAAAATTTTATGTTCAAATCAGCAAGTTATTAAGGATAAGAAGAACCTTTTCAAAGCCTCTATACGTCTGCACAAAGGTGCATATCCTATTTGGCTGTACTGTACTAAGTCATATGGGGAATTATCTAAACCTCTTATGCTTAAATAATGAGTAGAATCTGGGTTCTTGATGCACAAACTTATAAAGAAGCAATTATTTCACACTAATCTGAGGTGTCTGCTGGGAGATTCTGTAAAATGAAGCATCCTTTGCAACAGCATGGTAGGAGATTTGTATTATGTCCAGAGATACCAGGAAAAAAAAGTACACACAATCCAGTAAGTAACAGAAAACACTCCCTCACAGATGTACTTGCACTGGTATAATTGTAACATCAACAGGAGTGCATAATTACTTCAGCAAACCTTTTCCAAAACAGACCAGGCCTTAGGTGACAGTGATAAATTTATGACTCATTCTAACTAGAGAAAGACAGACTAATGTTGTTATTAGCTGATTCACTGAAATGTGAATATGTTAAACCAGTTAGTAAAAAACCCACCCCAGAATAACTTATAGAACAGACGAGAATACTTCATAAAGTCCTAATAATTTTATGGTCCTATATTGAATATTTGAATTATTTAGCTTCCTTCAAAAGAAGTGAAATGCTAGCTACTAAATACCTTTGCAACACTCTCCGGTGGAATTACAGTGCCTTCTTTGCTTATAGCTCACCTAATAAATACAACATCTGTGTGAAGGATTTGTATTAAAACTTGAGTGAATGATACAATTAATGATTTTCAGCCGTAACCTGCCAATACAAACTACATGCTAATATGACAATAACAGTACTAAACAAAACAAAAGCCATTGTATACTAACATGCTCTCAATTTGGTAAATAACATTGCTGCTTCTTTTACTGACAAGTGTTTGTATCAATTTGCAGGAACAGGTTGACAGATTTTATTTTAAAAGTTCTTTAGACCAGAGACTATGTGAGCAGACACATGATGTGATTTCATTTTGGAAATGAAATTACCATTTTGCTCACAGGTAAATTCCGAATCTAAAAGTAACTGTCAAATAACAGCTCAGCAGTAGCATGGATGTACAAAGGCAAGAAGCCTAAGTCATTTGAGACCCTCACAGACCATGGCAGATAAATCACACAGTTGGCTAGAGGGCAGCAGAATATTACAATGTCTCTATCACATGCAGTGGAGATGCTTATATTATGAAATTTTTTACTTTTACTGGAAATAGTAGCATGGAAACAAAAAGAAAATTTTTTCATTGCTATTATTATTATTATTATTATTACACAATCTAAAAAAAGTAATCATCAATGTTTGTCTGCTTTCCTACCCTTAGATACAGCAAAAACAAACAAATAAAATTCTAAGAAACACTGTCAATACTAATTCTTTCCTTTAGAGTGTAGCTATGGCTTCGGAAAGCTAAATTTCCCTGTGCTTTTGGCCTTCTGAAGCTTAACACAGATAGAAACTGCATTTTTAAAAGGAATTTAGTTGCTGTCAAATTTGGGCTACTGGGCCTCAAGGGAACAGAAACCTCTGCTTATTCACACAAAATTCTTCTCAGCGTCCCACCAATTTGCTTTGACAGTGGTCTGAAAAATCAAGGCAATTCTGCATCTGCCAAAATCTCAATCTGTGCACCGAGATTGTCAGGAAGCCAATGAATGTCAGTTTAAGGAAGTATTTTCACATGCATATCTGAGACAGACTAGAGTAAGATGTTGATTTATTTCAGGGAGAAGATAACGTGTATTATGGCACCTATTTTTTGGTGAATTTCACAGCTGTTTAATTAGATTTAGTTAACAGTTCATATCTAGCTGGGTTGGTGGCAACGAAAAGCTAGTTTTGAAAGTTTTAAACATCTAACTTCTTTTTGGTTATTCTTTAAACACAAAGATGATTTTTATGAAACTGAAATTTACCAAAATCATTGATGAACTCTGATTAGTGTCTCATTATCACAGTAACAGAAGCAAAAAATCAATTAATTGACAATAAATATTGGAAAACCACAGTTTCCCACAAATTCCATGCATCTCTTGTACAAGAGTAAGATTCTACAGAAGTAACAGAAACAATTGACAGCAGATAGAGAACACAAGTCTATTCTATCAAATGCACATAAAACACTGTTAACTTTTACTCCAGGCAATATTAGTCCAAACCCGAGATTTAAAAATAAATAAATAAATAAATAAATAAATAAATAAATCACTTTGAGATGGCTATAAGCTAACAGCTATAAACTAACTCTTTTTCCATCTTGTTTGAACTTACTTTATTTTTGACAAGATTATTAAGTTAATTCACCCTCTGCAACACCTTCATGAACTGAAGGTTTTAATCATAGAAAGTTATTTCTGCCATCAACAATACAACTTTGCTGCTCAGGCAGGAATATTGGCCACACCATTTAAAAAATATGCCTTAAACTATTTCTTCATCCCATATACTGATACCCCCAACCCATATCTTCATCTTGACAGCTTGCTGTTTTTACTAATCTAAACTGAAGCTTCTTTTTTAAATATTAGCATTTTTTGTTCCTTGTAAAAAAAATCTTATTGGCAAATGAAGAACAAGCAGCTGAGGGTGATGGCAGTAGAGCTTTTTGACTCAGTGGCTTTGGGAATCAATAGCAAATCTGTGGCAAAAGGAGAGGAAATGCATCTGAGTGGGCATGTTGACAATGTTTTCACCTCCCATGCAGTATTTCATAAATTCCTGCAATCACCAAGTTATGGTCAGCACAATGTGTCTGAACAAAAGTAGTGAAATAGTTTCAATATTTCATAGCTTTAGTGGAGGAAAAAAAAAAAATCCAGGAAAAAAAAATCCACCCAGTATCTTATAATTTTGTCAGTGACTGAAAGGAGTGTGTTGTTTTCAACAGCTGTGCTCTCTCGTGATTATACTGGATTTCAGAAGACTTTGAAAGCAGGGCAAGATTACCATTATGAAGGATGAAAACGATACCTTAAAACAAGGTATTTTGTTAAATTTGTTCTGGTTAATTTTGTATCTGGTATATGCACTCACTTCAAATGAATTGCATCAGTCTGCCAACAAATGTGTCTACCTTGGTGTTCTGGCTATTTTTTCCTTTACATTTTTTCATAGAGCATTCATGAAAAATAAATGCTCAAAAGTCTTCAGCAAAATAGTAAGGGTTTGTTTGCCAGAAAACAGATCTAAACTGATCTCTGTAATATGTACAGGTAAGCAGAAACTTCTCACATACATCCCTCCTCATGGAAGATCCAGTTTTATGTATAGACACAGCAGATCTCTCACCCAATGAAACAGAGACACAAAAAGAGTCACGAAACTGTTCCGTAAGCCTGATAATTGATGTCATGGATCATACAAAGCTACGAAGCCTTCTCGCTCAAGCTACAGGAAGCATCGCGCTCATAGTCTCTTGTCCTGTTGGACTTCCACCACCCCAACATCTGCTGGAAATGGGAGACTCCTGGGGAGTGCATTGAGGATAACTCCTTAAGCCAGGTAACAGGCAGCCCTTGCAAAGGGGATGCGATACTGGACCTGATGGACACCAAGGCAAGTGAGATAATCAGTGATGTCAAGATTGGAGGCAGCCTGTGCTGCAGTGATCACACACTGGTGGACTGCACAGACTTGAGGGATACAGATAAGGTGAAAAGTAAAGTCAGGACCCTGAATTTTAGGAAAGGAATTTTTTTTAGTAATTTTAGTAAGCTCTTCAAGGAGTTAGTCAACAGGATCCCCTGGGAAAATGCCCTCAGGGACAAGGGAGCAGAACAGAGCTGGCAGATCTTTAAGGACGGTTTCTATAGAGCGCAGGAGCTCTTGATCCCCAGGTGTAAGAAGTCTGCTGATTGTGCTGCCTGGCTGTGTAGGGATGGGGTCAGGAAAGCCAAGGTGTGGCTGGAGCTGAATTTGGCAAGGGACACAAGGAATACTAAGAAAGGCTTCTACAGGTATGTCAGCCAGAAAAGGAAGGTCAAAGAAAGCATATTTCCCTGATGAACACAGCTGGCAAACCGGTAACAACAGACAAGGAGAAGGCTGAGGTACTCAACAACTTTTTTGCCTCAGTCTTCATTGGTAACCTCTCTTCCCACAGCTTGCCCATGGACAGACTACAAGGCAGGGACTCAGGGAGCAAAGTCCCTCCCACTGTAAGAGAAGATCAGGTTTGAGACCATCTGAGGAATTTGAACATACAAAAGTACAGTTCATAAGACCTGACGAGATGCATCCCAGAGTCCTTAGGGAAGTGGCTGATGTAGCTGCCAAGACACTCTCCATGATATTTTAAAAGTATTTAAAAAGGGTAGAAAGGAGGACCCTGGGAACTACCAACCTGTCAGCTTCACCTCTCTGCCTGTGAAGATCATGGAACAGATCCTCCTAGAAGCTATGCTAAAGCACATGGAGGACAGGGAGGTGATTTGAGACAGCCAGCATGGCTTCACCAAGGGCAAGTCCTGCCTGGCCAACCTAGTGGCCTTCTATGATGGAGTGACTACATCAGTGGACGAGGGAAGAGCTATGGATGTCATCTATCTGCAGTTCTGTAAGGCCTTTGACATGGTCCCCCACAACATCCTGCTCTCTAAATTGGAGAGGTATGGATTTGATGGGTGGACTGTTTGGTGGATGGGGAATTGGTTTGATGGTCGCACCCAGAGGGTAGTGGTCAATGGTTCAGTGTCCAGATGGAGACCAGTCATGAGTGGTGTCTCTCAGGGGACCATACTGGGAGCAGTACTGTTCAGTATCTTCATCAGTGACATAGATAGTGGGATGGAGCACACCCTCAGCGAGTGTGCAGATGTCTCCAAGCTGGGTGGTGTGGTTGACACGCCTGAGGGATAGGATGCCATCCAGAGGGATCTGGACAGTCTGGAGAAATGCACACATGTGAGTCTCATGAGGTCCAACAGGCCAAGTGCAGGGTCCTGCACCTGCCTTGGGGCAATCCCCAGTATCAATATATGCTGGGGGTGAAGGGATTGAGAGTAGCCCTGCTGAGAAGGACTTGGGGGTACTGGTGGATGAAAAGCTCAACATAAGCCGACGATGTGTACCCACAGCCCAGAAAGCCAACCACATCCTGGGCTGCATCAAAAGAAGTGTGGCCACCATGTTGAGGGAGGTGATTCTACCCCTCTACTCTGCTCTGGTGAGACTCTATTTGAAGTACTGCATCCAGCTCTGGAGTCCTCAAAAAGACATGGACCTGTTGGAGCAGGTTGAGAGGAGGGCCACAAAGATGATCAGAAGGCTGGAACATGTCTCCTATGAGGAAAGGCTGAGAGAGTTGGGGTTATTTAGCATGGAGAAGAGAAGGCTTTGGGGAAACCTTCTTGTGGCCTTTCAGTACTTAAAGGGGGCCTACAGGAAAGATGTGGACAAACTTGTTAGCACGGCCTGCTGTGACAGGACAAGGGGTAATGGCTTTAAACTCAAAGAGGGTAGATTTAGACTAGATATAAGGAAGAAATTTCTCACAGGGTGAGAAATTCTCTCTGAGGGTGGTGAAATTCTCTCTGAGGGTGGTGAAACACAGGAACAGGTTGCCCAAAGAGGTGGTAGATACCCTATCATTGAAGGTCAGGTTGGATAGGGCTCTGAGCTACCTGATGTAGGTGAAGATGCCCTTGCTCATCAAAAGTATTCTATGTACAATTCAAGCATTTTCCATATGACTTCTGCCAGAAATATCATGAAACGTTGTACAATAACACAAAATGTTTTTCCTTTTGACACAGGTGTCCATCCCTAATGAAAATAAAGTCTGTTTTCCCTGGAGACTAAACAAAACTCTGCAAAATTCACCATGGAACAAAACCAAAACTCTCAAATCAAAAACTTGGACTCCCAAAGGACTCCCAAAGTTGGCAAAGAGATCAAATATTTCACATAGATTTAAAAGACAATCTGTGAAGCACTGCTATAGGAATCCTGCCAAAACAGTAAACAGCATGATAGCATCCTTAATACTGAAATACAAATAGTCCAATGGCTATCTAATTGTGCAACTACATACTTTTTTAGAGATCCTTAAGAACTATGTGTTTGAAACTTCCGCTATAATTAAAGTTATTAACATACTGAACACTGGGGGATACGGAGAAAACAATAACTTCTTCCCACTACAGAGAAGACTCAGAGGACTCATGTAGGTGAAAACAGATATACATGTGTTAACAACATGCCTTTGTGCAACACGTCAAAAAACCCAAACAGAAATACAAAGTTAATTTGACATACATTTTTCAAAAGCAAGCAGCAAGACTGAGAGATGGCCCACCCAAGCCCCTGAGCAAAAATGTGACAGAACCTTTAATCGGCTGTAATCATCAATTGTCATAAGTAAGAGTATGGTCATGCAGCTGCAAAAGAAAGTCAAATTAATAGAGTTAGTCTATCAGGAAGCTTTATACAACTCCACCTGCTCACATTTTGCGCCTCAGCAGCAGCTGCATTCATCCAAGATCGTAAGTCACTTTTGTGACCTCACCTAACAGGAGCTCTCAGAAGTAATCACACTTAAAATATGAGGCTTGGTCCACACTTTCAGAGTTAAACTGAACTGCCAAGCCTTTTAAATATAGAGGTAAACTAAGAGTGTATGAATGAGATGTTTATTCTACAGTAGTTCCAAGGAATACAAAGAATCACAGAACCATAGAATGGTTTCACTTGGAAGGAACTTTAAAAGATCACCCAGTCCAACTCCCCTGCTGTAGGCAGGGACATCTTTCACTAGATCAGGTTGCTTAAAGCCCCATCCAACTGGACCTTGAACCCTTCCAGGAACGGGGCAGCCACAACTTCTCCGGGCAACCCGT
>NW_009648250.1:6492813-6535362 GCF_000708025.1 Charadrius vociferus
ATCTTTGTGCCCCTCGTCTGGACCCGCTCCAACAAGTCTATGTTCTTCTTATGTTGGGGACCCCAGAGCTGGATGCAGTACTCCAGGTGGGGTCTCACCAGTGTGGAGTAGAGGGGCAGAATCACCTCCCTCAACGTGCTGGCCACGCTTTGTTTTATGCTGTTCAGGATATAGTTGGCCTTCAGGGCTGTGAGTGCACATTGTCCAATTTTTCATCCACTGGTATCCTCAAGTCCTTCTCCATAGGGCTGCTCTCAAACCCTTCATCACCCAGCCTGTAGGAAGGGTTTCTTTAAGTATATAGGAGACAAAAGCAAAACTAAAGAAAATGTGGGCCTGCTGTTGAATGAGACAGGTACCTTCGTGACAGATGATGCAGAGAAGGTGGAGTTGCTAAATGCCTTCTTTGCTTCTGTCTTCACTGTTTGGGCCAGTCCTTGTGAGACCCAGACTTTGCAGGTAACAGAGAAAGTCTGGGGGAAGCAAGACTTTCCCTTGGTTGACAAGGACCAAGTTAGAGATCAGTTAGATAAACTGGATATACACAAGTCCACGGGGCCTGATGGGATGCACCCTCGAGTGCTGGGGGAAGTCATTGCTGGGCCGCTCTCCATCATCTTTGAAAGATCCTGGAGGACAGGTGAGGTGCCTGAGGACTGGAGGGTAGCCAATGTCACTCCAGTCTTCAAAAAGGGCAAGAAGGATCACCCAGGAAACTACAGGCTGGTCAGCCTCACCTCCATCCCTGGAAGGTGATGGAACAGCTTGTGCTGGGTGTCATCTCAAAGTACCTGGATGAAAAGAAGGTTATCAGAAGTAGTCAACATGGATTCACTAAGGGGAAGTCATGTCTGACTAAGCTGATAGCATTCTATCCAAGTAGATATAGTAGATATTCTATCTACTATGAAGTAACTAGATGGGTGGATGAGGGGAGGGCAGTGGATGTTGTCTACCTTGACTTCGGCAAGGCTTTCCACACTGTCTCCCACATCATCCTCACAGGTAATCTTAGGAAGTGTGGTTAGATGAATGGACAGCGGGGTGGATTGAGAACTGGCTGACAGATAGAGCTCAGAGGGTTGTGGTTAGTGGTGCAGAGTCTAGTTGGAGGTCAGTAACAAGTGGTGTCCAGCTGTCATATTCAAGCACAGTGGGGCCAGCCCTCTGGGGTTTTTTTGCTGAGAGAAGCAGGGCTTGCCTGAGTGTGCAGCAGTGAAGGACAGCTGGTCTACCTGGCTTGGAGGTAGTGTAAAGGCACTCTGGCTTCATGTTGTATTTCTCATCATTCTCTCTGCCTTGGCGACAGGCCATGCACCAGCAGGGGCTGGATTGCTGTGGTCATTTGGGCTGGTTAGAATCTGACAGGTCTGAAAACCTGTCATGCATTTACCCCATGCATTGGTACAGGTTAGGGGCTGACTTCCTGGAGAGCAGCTCTGTGGAAAGGGACCTGGGAGTCCTGGTGGACAACAGGATGATCATGAGGCAGCAATGTGCCCTGGTGGCCAAGAATGCCAATGGCATCCTGGGGTGCATCAAGAAGAGTGTGGCCAGCAAGTCGAGGGAGGTTATCCTCCCCCTGTACTCTGCCCTGGTGAGGCCACATCTGAAGTACTGTGTCCAGTTCTGGGCTCCCTGGTTCAAGAAGGACAGGGAACTGCTGGAGAGGCTCCAGCAAAGGGCTACGAAGATGATTAGGGGATTGGAACATCTTTCTTATGAGGAAAGGCTGAGGGACTTGGGTCTCTTTAGTCTAGAGAAAAGAAGATTGAGGGGGGATCTTATTAACGCTTACAAATACTTAAAGGGAGGGTGCCAGGGGGATGGGAGCAGTCTTTTTTCAGTGGTGCCCAGTGATAGGACGAGGGGTAATGGGCACAAGCTTGAACATAGGAAGTTCCACCTTAACATGAGGAGGAACTTCTTTACTTTGAGGGTAGTGAAGCACTGGCACAGACTGCCCACAAAGGTTGTGGAGTCTCCCACTCTGCAGACATTCAAAACCCACCTGGACGCTGTCCTGTGCAGCCTGTTGTAGGTGACCCTGCTCTGGCAGGAGGGTTGGACTAGATGATCTCCAGACGTCCCTTCCAACCCTGACTATTCTGTGATTCTGTGATTGCTCAAGTCAGGTGCAGGACTTTGCACTTGGCCTTGTGGAACTTCATTAGGTTCTCATGGGCCACTCCTCAAGCCTGTCGAGATGTCTCTGGATGGCACTGAAGCCTATCAGCGGCACCACACAGCTTGGTGACATCTGCAAACTTGCTGAGGTTGCGCTCAATCCCACTGCCCAGGTCACTGATAAAGATATTAAATAGTATTGGTCCCAGTAAAGACCCTTGGGGGACACCACGCTTTACTGGTTTCAACTTGGACACTGAGCAATTGAATGTAATTCTTTAGACGCAGCCATCCAGCCAATCCCTTATCCATTGAACACTCTGTCCATCAAACCTGTATCTCTCCAATTTAGAGGTAAGAATGTTGCAAGAAAGCTTGCTTTCTGGGCTGAAGAAATTTACTTGTAAAGCTCTCTACTTCTGTTATGTTGGTTCTGTTTTCACCAGATTCTAAGCAGCCAGTGCTGTGTTTTTTCTGAAGTGACAACCTAGTATTTACGTCTGTATTCAGCTTAACAGCTGAAATCCACCACCCACCTTCCCTGAGAGAGAAACCAGTACATTCTCAGGTTTTACACTGTTGCTTTTTGCAATGGCAACATATTCCAACTGTTTTGTTTTCCTTTTTGCACAGAATCATAGAATCATAGTATAGTTTGGGTTGGAAGGGACCTTTAAAGGTAATCTAGTCCACCCCCCACTGCAATCAGCAGTGATATCTTTACATAGACCAGGTTGCTCAGAGCCTCGACCAACCTGACCTTCAATGTTTCTAGGGGTGGGGCATCTACAACCTCTCTGGGCAACCTGTTCCAGTGTTTGACCACTCTCATCATAAGAAATGTCTTCCTTATATCTAGTCTGAATCTACCCTTTTTTAGTTTTTACCGTGTATTATCACCATACCATATAAACTCCACCCCACAGCATCTGACATACCAACCAGACAGCAGACAACTTACCACATCATCAAATACAGTTAAAGTCTTTTAATCTAAATAACAGAAAAAGCAAGCAGGTGCAGTTTATTTGTTTATTGCGCAGAAGACAGTAAGGTGCACACAAATATCACCTAAACACTACATAGCAAGTAACTACAGACATTACGGTGCTGAGACAGAATCTTTGCAAGATTGCCCCCAGTGCACACAAAATGCTTTTCTAAATTCCTGTACGTGTCTTGCAGGCAAACTCAGTCCACCCATACATAAACACCCTCACAAGAGTTGTAACACAGTCCACTCAAGGTTAATTGTCTTTCATTAAACTAATTCCCTCATGTTTGGCTATCGCAACAGATTAAATACCAGTCTTACATTAACAACTCACTATTTCAGTTCTGTATTATGACAGACAGACAGGTATGTTACCAGAAGTAATTACTTTTACTTTTAATGATCCCACCACCAGCTGACCTCCTCAATATAATCACATTTTCCTCATGCATAGTAGCTCGCTCTTTCTGTTTATCCAAGTGCTCTACATACACGTTTTTTCCCAGTCTGGTAATGTTAATGTTTCCCCTTGGTCCTAAATAAGCTGCTTAGAGTCACGTTTTCCGTTTAGACAAAGCAACTACCAGCACCAGTCACTTTCAGCTTTATTTCTCCTGCTCCTCACCATTATTTTTTTTTGGCAAAGGGTTTACTGCAATAGTGAAATTAGCAGATTGAGACTGCTTTCAGCTCACAACTCACACACACCCCCCACTGAAGAGCACTGGTTATCATTCACTCTACACAGTTTCTTCCCATTTACAAACTAGTTTGTTAGGAAAGATCTGTTTCAAATTTCTTTCTCTACCATGGACTGCACGTGGCAGGAGCCAGCTGCCAGCAGTTGTATATCCAAAATACAGAGTCACAGAACAGAAGAAAAACTGGTGCAGAATCATGATAAAGGTTCACAGGGTTTCTCTCTCCCCTGTTGAAGTTTTTGAAACAGGAAAAACAGATAGCCGGTAAAGCCTGGATACACAAATACCAGGCAGAAACTATTGTCTGTGTTAGTAAAAACCCAATATCCAATAGGTAGAGCATGATAATACACGGTACTGACATGGCAGTAAATAAAAGGTGACAATAATATTCAGAATTCCTTTAAGTGCTTTTCATTTCAGTGTCTGTAATAATGAGTTGCATTTTAAAATTATATATATTAGGAATTAATCTTTTGCTGTCATTTTTAGTTTAAATGCAAATAAAACTTGTGTAACATAAACCTGTATGAACTTCACTCGAATTACGTCAAACATATAGACAACCATAATAAAAAGGCTCAGATCTGTCTGGTTTTTCTGACCAGCTTAATGAGGCCATGGAACAAAATAGAAATGCAAGCATATTGCAAACGAATGAAAAAGCCACCCAGCTACTACACAGAACACTGACACAGACATGAGATATTCTCCAGTGAATACTTAAAATAAATGAGCGACCAAGCAACAGACAGTATATGTCCTAATACAGCAGCTGTTACGAATTTTCCCTCCAACACACTTTTCAGGTATTTTACCACTGCATTTCTGGACACAGTACAGTTTTCAGCACTGTCAAATAGACATCTGATTTCTGGTAATTGCATTGTAGTGCTAAATTTTTAATATCATTCTTTCAAAATAAACCTCCAACTTTAGGAGGAATTTACTGTAAACCCAACAAATCGCTCAATAAAAAGTATTACAACACTAATTTGCATTGTCCAAATATAATTTCTCCTCAGTCTGTGGTTCTGTATTCAAATGTTTTGTATCAGAAAAAAAAAAAAAGGAACAAGACTCGTTAATCTCACATTCAGAATTATTACACAGACCTGAAACAGATGAAAAATACAATAAATCCATACAGAAATGAGAAGAAAAAATGGGTGGAAAGTCATGCTCTTCTCATAATCCAGATACTTGATAAACCATACCCATGAAATCCCACTGTGAAATATTAAGAGATGACAAATAGTATACCTAAGGGTAAGCATCTTTATACTCAAGAAACTGAAATTCTTAAAAAGTATTATGTGTTAATAGATCAGCTGATCTGCAATAGAGTTCATGAGTGAACAAGTTTTCACAAGAAATTATCACTATAGAAGTCTATTATATTTCTTATGAAAACTCAGTCCCATTTAGGGAAGTAGAACGAGAAGGAAATGACCAAAAAATCTATGAATTGTTAGACTGAGAATCACAGTTTAGCCAGCATTCCCCAGTACCTACAGCTGCTTTAGGTTCTTTACTTCTCTTCATCAATCAAAGGTTCTTTAGTCCTCTTTATCAATCATAGTTTTAAGCAGTTTACTATTTCATCCACCCCAGGAGAAAAGTAATTAAATTTCTAAAACCAATGGATTAATGCCATTTCTCTACCAATAAGTTGCCAGATATATTGCTCACATTTACATTGCATGAAAGAATACACAATATTTGATAGACTATAGATGCAGCATGTGCCGTGTCACTAGTGATTTTGCTTACTTCTGACCAAACCTGTGACCAAAAGCTTAAAAAAAACATATACATTATACTCACTACTACACATTATACTACTACTAGGAAAAGCAAGTTCTCTTTTGCTCTTTTTATTATGTTTCCATAAACAAAACTTCTGCCTATCATGAAACAAAGATATTGTACAAAATCATATCTGTTTATAGCACCCTGTTTGAAATAAGAATGACCCTCCACCATTGCCTCTGAGAGATACCTTCCATACATTAACATTTTTAATGCTTTTAATAGGTCTTACAAAATGAGACATCAGAAAAAAATTCCTTTCGTTATGAAGAATCTTTCTAATTATTCAAATTATAATAAGAAAATATAAATGTTCTTTCAGTACATACATGCTAAGTTAGGCTAGTACCTTCTCACCAATTCCAAAAGTAACACATACATAATAAGAAAACATTTGTCAATAGCAACACAAGTAAGGCGGAAGTAGAAAATGACTGTATGAAACAACACTTTTGCTCAATCTAAGTTAATGCAAAATGTATATGGGGACATTATTGAATCCTGTGTTTAAGCTGGAATGAAAAATACAAAGAATTTATACATTAATAACTTCTTTTATCTGGAGAGAAACAAAAAAAGTCTAATATCCTAAACAGATAAGACCTAAACACATTATCTATATTTCCAATAGCAATGCTTTTCCTTCACAACGTTACACTTGATAATTGGTGTTCACGAGCCTGCACCACAAGCAAGGCTGGATTGCTGCGTCAGGACATCCAGAAGGAACTTTCACTGAACCACTGAATGTTCATTGTGTGGACTTAGAGGAACTAGCGATTCCTAATGTTGCTCATGAACATTTCTATTCTAGATGAGTAATTAAAAAAGAACAATTAACATCTAGATACTGCAAACTTTTTCTAGGTATGGGATGAAAAATCCTCCACTTCACCACTTTTCATGCTCTTCCACATTAAAACTATTTTTTAAATTCAGCTAGAGGTGATCAGTGTTGACAAAATTCACAACAATAATGCTCACACTTCTCCCCACACATTCGGACGTTCACTAAAATAAACACAGACTATGAGAAAAGACATGGAGATTTTTGCTGTTGCTGCTATTTAGGATTAGAACATCTATGGAAGTGAACTTCTTCTAAGGTATTTCATTATCAATACCACTTTCAATGCTTAAATGTTTTTTTTTTTTAATCATTCTAGAATGTTTAGTAAAAACAATGCCTGAAAAATATCTTTTAAAAGTGCATTCTTCGGACACGTCCTTTTTAAATCCTAAGAAAACATCTTGTAAGAAAGACCTAACTGATCACACTTAGCAGGAAACTAACTCAACTGCCTGATCACACAGATGTCATGAAAACAACATCTGGTTTGATTTTTTCTTCCCTTCTGAAAGTAAAAAGTATAATCACAGTTACAAGTCTTCACCATTTTTCACAGAAACAAGAATCGTATGGTTTATTTATTTGACACATTAGAACATCTAGAACACCTTTAAAAATTACCTTCCAAAAAGTGTTTCTCATTAGCGATCTGGCTTCTTAGAAAAAAAATCACACTGAAGCCTCCAGCATTAACCTTTTTGAGGCACAGTTGTAGATCTCTTAACATTTTTACTCTACACCATTCTAACACTTGGCTCAGGTGAAAACCACTTACCTCTGCATATTTTGCCATTGAACTGGCTTCAACTGCATAGACTTTTCTAGCTCCAGCCTGCACTGCAAAAAATGAAAGGATTCCTGATCCACAGCCAACATCTAGGACCACCTTGAAAACAAAAGGCAGACCAAAAGAAACAAAACAATCAAAAAGCCACTTCCTGACACCTTGTTAAGTAACTAAATTTTCATAGCTGTACCCTACATTTAGCAAGCCTAGCATTATGCAAAAATACTACTAATTTCACTTGGAAAAGTGAAAAGGCTTGTTAATGAAAAGTTTTAATGCCCTTAACCTTTATTTTAGCAGCAACAGCTTATTTTTAAAAGACTGTAGATTATTGTCATGTGTAAATATGTGGTTATGGTTTGGAGGTAATAGAATTTTGTAATACAATTTCTTTCGGAGAAAAATTTGAAAAACAAGCATAGTCTGAATAGTCTAGGGAGGAGGGAAGACACGACAATAATAATTCTTTGAAGGACTACAGAATTGTCCCTTTCTGAATGAAAAATCACTCCGTGATGTGGAAGTATCTCGGATAAAAAACCCGATGTATCTTGGTTCAAATATTGGTTCTGCTTGCTGACATTAGTATTAGACTTTTAATTCCACTGCTTGATGTGGTGTCTCTCAAGGGCCCTCAGTTAAACATAAATCCCAAAGCTTCATTTTCTCAATCAGTCAGCTGGCTCACTTGTTGCAAGCCAAAGCGTTGACTGAAATGTTTCAAAGGGTCAAAATTCTTGTTTCAGTGTATAGTGTAATGCAAAGCCAGCGACTGCCACAGTGGTCCAGACAAGCCTCTAGTTCCTAGCTTTGTTCTGTTGTGCTGGTCACTCAACCCTGCTGCAGAGGCATGAGTACCTGGAAAGAGAGCCTAACTGCTGAAGAAATGGTTAAGATGATGTGACTGATGTGACCTTCGATGCAAACCCCACTTTTATACTGCCCAACAGAATTAGGCTAATACCAGTACTTTGCTTCCCCAAAATTTTAATGCCAGCTTTGAGAAAAATCTCACAGAACTGCTCACCATTGGGGTTCCTCCTATGGGTTTGTGCTTGATTGAAAACAAGGATTGACAGGTTTTCTTGTCCCTGTAGCTGAAATTCTCATTAAATTCTGATCCAAGATATGAAACTCACAAGCCCGTTAGGTGATTTAACCCACCTGGAACTGGAACCTCCTAAGATTTCAAAGCACTTTAACCATGAAACTGAGCTACAGCTCTGATCCAATCTCAAGAGTCAAGAGCAGAGAAGCTTAAATATAATACAGATTCAGAGTAACACTGCACCTTAGTATACCACTAGCTACCCCTGTTCTTTATTGATTCTCTTCCCGTATGGTGCACATTGCTTACCAGCCTTTAAAAACACAAAAATAAAATTTTGTGTATTCAAACAAAATAGTTTTGACATATAAATAATCCCTTAGAATGAAGGGCACATTCCACTCCCCAAAAGTAACTTTACATGACATTTAGGTTATGTATTAAAGAATGCAGTCTAACACACATGGCCTGAATCTGTTGTAAATAATATGAACCTGTTACAGAAGTACTCCGCTACAAAAAAAAATTAACATTGCTTCTGATATTGCACATAGTCTTAGGTTTGGCACAGAAGCCAGAACCTTGCCTTTAATATTTTTCTTTCCTAGTGAAAGATTTTATTAAGCTAATTTTTTATATCACAGATGACAGTCTGTTACAGATCCAGTTTTGTTTCTATGCTTTGGCAGGTGTTAGAATATGCTCCTATGCCCACAAGAACCAGCTCTTCAGAACAGCAAGTGACAGTAAGTATCGGTTACATAAGTGAGGATGGAGACAATGACAAGTCAAGGCCAATTGCATTGAACCATAGCTCTGACAGAAGGTTTGGTAGGCTATTTCTCAATCCCCAATGGGAACCACAAATGGAATAATGCTTTCTGCCTGCATATGTGTGGGGACTGAGGCAAAAGAAGGGTTAAGTGTGGTAGAACTAATAGGGAGGAATAAGCAGCTACAGCACTGTTTTGGCAGACAAAGAAGTTGTGCGAAGCTACTCCCTAGATAAGGAGGTGCTGCTCACAGGGAAGAGGGATTCCCTTTTTGGTGGGAACATGATCCTTTAGAGCACACGATGGTGTAAACAAGTAAAGTAGAAAATCACTGGCCTTGGTAGAAAAGTATATAAAGAGCACACTTGCTTAATAAAAGAAGATTTTTGATCTGCATGCCGGAGTCCGTGTCTTTCCATCCGCCACACATATGTGTAATGTATAAGGAAGAGTCAACTGCTCGAGTTCAACTTAAAATATTCATTGGAGAAGTACAGCTTTTTGCACCAGACCTAGTTCTGATACCATTTCTTACACCATACCTATGTCTACGTCAGCAGGTGGTACAGCTATATTGGAACATTTTTTTGCTGGATTATTTACTAGCACTGGTCTGATTTTCTTCTAGCTTAGTCCAGTTCAGTTTCATCCATTAATCCAGCTTGCTTACTCTGAGACCATTCCACAACATGAACTGAAGCACCCTGAGTGGCTGTGATAGAAATCCACTTCAGAAACTCACTCCTGACCCACATTAAGACTCTAATGAAGACATAAATGAGCATTGCAAACTGAAGCAGCTGACACAGAGGTAGCATTTGTCCAGTAATTAGTGAAGCAAGGGGAAAAGGGGCTCCACAATCATACATAACACAGCATGGGAATTGCTGGAGGCTGCACAACAAGGCATAGGTATGCCCTGTAAGACTTCACAGAATTCACAGAATTGTTAGGGTTGGAAGGGACCTCTGGAGATCATCTAGTCCACCCCTCCTGCCAGAGCAGGGTCACCTACAGCACGTTACACAGGACAGCGTCCAGGCGGGTTTTGAAGGTCTCCAGAGTGGGAGACTCCACCACCTCTCTGGGCAGCCTGTTCCAGTGCTCCACTACCCTCAAAGTAAAGAAGTTCCTTCTCATGTTAAGATGGAACTTCCTATGTTCAAGTTTATGCCCATTACCCCTCGTCCTATCACTGGGCGCCACTGAAAAAAGACTACTCCCATCCCCCTGGCATCCTCCCATTAAGTATTTGTATGTATTAATAAGATCCCCCCTCAATCTTCTTTTCTCTAGACTAAAGAGACCCAAGTCCCTCAGCCTTTCCTCATAAGAAAGGTGCTCCAGTCCCCTAATCATCTTCGTTGCCCTTTGCTGGACCCTCTCCAGCAGTTCCCTGTCTTTCTTGACTTGCTACGTCAACAGCCCCTGGCACACCAGAGACCTTGATCCAGGACAGAACTTGTAAGGGGGGATGTTGCTGTGTGGGTGCTGGGCTGCACGGAATGGCTGATGGCTCTCCCTGAGGTCGGGATTGATGGTGACCTGTGGAGGCGGTGGGCTCTGACTGGGGAAAGCCACCAGGTATGAAGTGATGGGTGGAGAGAAGCAGACTGTGAACCACTGAGGAAGCTGAACAGGAGATAATCCGGATCTTCACAGACACTGTTTAGAGGCAAAAGACCTGAGCACCAACACCTGGATGTGCAACTGGTATCACAGACAGAAATTCAGCTTTTATGAGCACAGTACCTTCTTCGGGGATGAAGGCTGCTGGGGCCTTTAGGAACACCTAAGAAAATGGTGCAGGAGTATCTCTGCCACCAGTTTTCCAACCTTACAAGGAGGCCTGAAAAACTAGGTACCTGTTGTTGGACGTCATCATAGCCTGAAAAGAAGTGAAAGCATGAGGGGAAGTGTTCAGCAGACAGCATACTGGAGGGTTCCCGTGCACCCCTTCTAAAAGCAGCACGACAGGGGAGCCATCTGACATACACATACACAAGCACACACAGCATGGAAAACAAACATGAGGAATCTGAAGTCCACGCACAGATGCACAGCTTTCATTTCATAGGGATTACAGAGATACGGTGGGACAGCTTGCACAGCTAATGCTGCAATGGATGGCTACAGGCTGCCGAGGATAGTCTGGGAAAGTCAGAAGGAGCGGTTGTACCCTATGCAAAGAATGATTCAAGTGCATGGAGCTTTGGGAATAGGCGATGAGCTGGCTGAGAGCTCATGGGTAGGGATGAGAAGTCACAAGGTAGGGATACAGATATTATTGAGGCAGGGATGTGTTACAGACCACTTGATCAAGAACAGGAGGGAAACGATGCCCTCTGGAGGAAGCCTCATGATCACAGGCCCCACTACTTATTAGGAAATTCAACCACCCCAGTTCCAACTGGAAGGGTGGTATGGTGGGGCACAACCAATCCAGGGGATTTCTGGAGTGTCTTGATAATTTCCTGATAGTAGTGATCAATAAGCTGAGCAGAAGAGCTGTTCTACCGAATCTGCTGCTAACAGCCATTCCCAGCCTTTAGAGAGGGGATGACTGCTAGAAAGCAGCTTTGTAAAAAGATACTTAAGGGTTCTCCTGCTGGACAACAAGTTCAATACGAGTCAGACCTTGCAGCCAAGGACAACTGCATACCGGGCTGTATTAGCAAGAGTGCAACCAGCAGAGGTCAGGAAAACGCCATTTTTTAGATGATGTTTGGGGAACTCTGTCTAGTTTTGATCTCCCCAGCACAAGACAGACACTGACATACTGCAGCAAATCCCATGGAGGTCCACCAAGACAATTATGAGGCTGGAGGAGATGACATATGAAGAGAGGCTTGAGAGAAATCGATTTGTCTAGTTTTAAGAAGAGGAGAAAGGATAATGGGAGAGCTTATTTCTGTCTTTATCTGTGTAACGGGAGTTCAGAGAAAACTGAGACAGGCTCTTCTTGAAGGAGACACACAGTGATAGGACAAGAGGCAATGAACCCAAATCATTACACAAGAAATTCCAACAGATGTAGTAAAACTTTTTCACCGTGAGCATTGTCGGACAGTGGAACAGGTTGCCTACAGAGCCTGTTGCATCTCCATCCTTCGATCTTTTCAAAATGTAACTGGACAGACCTTAAGCAGTGTGGTCTAGTTAGCCCTGCTTTCAGTAGAGGTTTGGACTAGCGATGTTCACAGTTCTTTCTGACTTAAATTTCTTTAATCCAATGAACTTGCAATAGCACACCTTGCTCCCCAAATGGCATTGCTGTTATCGCTGGCATCTCCCACAGAAAGCTTTACTCCCTCTAGATAGGAAGAGCATCCTAACAGAGCTGCAAGAGCAGCCAATAAGACGAAGTGCTGTGAAATAATACATGGTACTAGTATGCTTCTTTCTGAAAAGTAGAATTTTCAAATAAATAATAGACAGATAGTTGTGTGATGATGATGTCATGCATATCAAGACGAAAGGTGGCAGACTGTATGCACTTCAGTATTTATTTTGGAATGTGAATGCAGCTACTTCAGCAATTATCAGAAATCAGAGTCAGCAATAACCTATACCTGCCCTCCTGACCACAGTTCAGTACTGCTCCTGCTTTCACCTACACAGATGAATAGCTTTCCTAATATGAATTTAATGGGAATTACTCACATGTGGAAATACACTTGTATGCTTGAGTACTTGCACAATTAAAGTCCTGAAAAGCACTTTTGAACAAAAGGGGTGGGGGGCAGAGGTCAAACAAGGAAGAGCAACAACAGGGTGAAGACATAAAGCTAAAAGCAAAAATGTTACATATCTACAATGACATTTATCATTCAAAATGACCATGTATCAGCAAGATTATATACAGAAAATATTCCTTTTTTTTTTTTTTTAGCATGTGTCTTTGACTGAACAATGAGAATGGTTCATTTGTGTGATCCTTCATCCAGGATCACTGGAGATACTCTAATTCTAATTGCTCTGCTTTTTAAGTAAACTACACATAAATAGATTACAAATGGAAAAATTCAAAAGGCTCAGAACCTAAGACTTATTTTCAAAAGAAGTAGAAATGTGTGAGCCTTTACTCAGTGGGAAACAGCATTATACACTGTTACAGTAAAATTTAGTTATGAGCATTTTTTCCATGCAATCAATTAAAACACTTTGAAGTCTCCCTTTGGGTCTATAACAATTCAAGATCTAAGACAGAGTTTTACTAAAAAAATTAGTGAAAGCTCTAAAGTGACTCCTTCTAAGAGTAAATATAAAGGAATATACGCCGGTAAGAATTAACATATTAATGTGAAGAATCCAGCCTCAAATTCATTAGTCTGAAATAGGAGTTCTTATTCTTTTAATCTTTAGTAGATATAAATGGTCAATCCAAGCAATATTCCCAGCTTGTCCTAAAGTAGCCTACCTCTAACAGTGTTTGAATTTATCACCAAGAACCCTCTCAAAGGGTCCAGAATTAATTTTGTCCAGCACAACCCAGATAACCAGTTGCACTTTCTCATACAGATATTTTATCAAAACCAAACAAAGCCTAGAATAAAAAAAAAATACTTTATCACCAGGTATCCCTTCACTACAGGCAAAAACGTTTGTATAATAAATCACTAGAGATTTAGGGAAGGAGGCAGCAAAGGTAAAGAAATACATTGAGGGGATGCACAGTAGGCAGGAAACAATAAGACAAATAGCAATTGAATAGAACTTTTTACAATAATGGAGGCATTAAAATAATTATGTCTTTTTTGCCTTTTTTATCTCCTCACTGCCATCATTAAATGTTTCTGCCTGCCTTATAGTTTCTGGATGTAGGATAAATAAAGTTGCGGTACTTCCAACAGATCAAGTCTCAGCACAATGGATTTCTCAGGTTCTTATGGGAAAGCATTTTGCTGCAATGTAGGTAGTTCAATTTTTTCAGCTACATTTATTCTGAAAATTGCCATTTCTCAACAGAATCAGTAAAAAGAGAGATCATTTTCTAGGTGGGTGGCCAACAACACCCAGCCTGTAATAGTCTTCCTACGAGGTATGCTGAAGAGAAGCCAAGGCACCTCCAACCGTTGGGAAAATAAATAAACCAAGAGCAAAAGCAAGCAAGCTGTACCGCTGAACAGCAGCAAGAGTTCCTACAGAGGCAGAGAGTATGCAAAACCTGAAATCCTTACTGCAGGCACAAAAATGGAACGGATATGTTACCTCCCCAATAAATCTGTCTTTTGCATTACAACATGAGAGCATGCTATTTGGCAGAAGCCAATGGCAAATAAAATCCTCTCTGCTGTTGAATTAAATAGGAGAGGAGGATTGTCTTAGGCCTGCAAGAAATTACAGAGACTGAAACCTATTTGCTTCTTTTCTGTCATACAAATAAATAGTTAAGTGCAGTCTTTAAAGAAGCACATTTTACCAGAGTTGCATGGCAAAGAAAAATTAGCAGTTGCACTTGAATTTATTACTGAACTTAATTAACAGTTAAAACATAACAATCTTAAAATGATTCAGATAAATTCCACACTTACAACTCTCCTCATTTTGCCCATAAATATGCTGCACATTTAAAGGAAAATGTTTTATTCAGTATTTGCTTATATGTTATTAAGGACTTTTCTGTGATGTAGTAAAGCCATTTGTGCTGGTGCGAGTTGAAGTCAGAGGCTCTTTTTAAAAGAAAGTGCACACAGAAAGATGAGAGAAAGGACAGAAGACAAAAAAAAAATACAAGGTAAAAAAAGATAATATTTGCATCTTCATTTTCTCCATCTTTTTTTGTTTGCAGCCTGCTGCTCAAACATCATAAACAGAGCTGTCTAATTTTTTTTGCTATTTTTTATTATTTTATTAAGAGAGGTGAGAAGTATCACAGCAAGATATGCAGATGACGCGACATCCAGTGATTAAAGAGTAGAAAGACCTAGCAAAGGTAGGCCACTGGACAATGGACAGACAAAGTAAACTCAGTGCTGATTAATACAACTTTGTGGAAAATACAAACTGTTCATGTACCATCCACGTTCTAAATGAATTGCCATCAACAGCAACAAAACCAAAGAGCCTAGGCACTAATATTATCAATTGCTTGGTGAAGATCAACACTCAGTGAACAGATGCAGTCCCAGGAAAAAAGGTCAAGAGTTATGAGAAGTACAGTAAAGAATAACTAGGAAGTTAGAATTCTGCAATATAAATCAATCATATGGCATTGTCTACACTACCATGCATAACTCCTGCCAATCCTTCTCAAAACAGGTGCTACAGAATTACTGGTTACACTGAGAAAGAGGGCAAGAACGGTAACGGGGCACGTGCAATTTCTTCATACAGAAAAGACAGAGAGAACTGAGAACAATGACCCCAGAAGCAACACTACATAAGAATAGACAACAAAAATTGACACAATGGAGGAACAATATAAAGGAAATTAGATCTTCAATCCTCCTTTGCCTCACAATATAAGAGCAAAATGACAGAATTAGAAAGCTGATAAATTAAAAATCTTTCTAAAGGACATACTTTTCCACATAACGTGATTATATTATGGAATTTGTTGCTGTATTAAGGGTGGAATCAGAGAAGAATGTGCATGGGCACTGGTCCTGGAGAGGGTCAGAAAGTCTCTAGTTAGTGTGACTAATTGCAATAGAAAAAAAAAAAAGTAAAAAGTCATTGTAAAATACATTAGTCCTATGCTTTGCATTTCAAGAAGCCTAAAAATTAGAAAACAACTTAATCTGTGGCTGGGAGGTAGACTATCCTAGATCTCCCCAGTGTAAGTTTTCTTTTGTCTTTTGCTGAAGTATCTGGTTTGGACAATGTGAGAGGCAGAGCACTAGATAAAGAAGTAATAATCTTTATTATATTCCTTACAGTAGTCTTCAAGATTTATACACTTATTTCAGAGATGAGTTGAGTTTGGCATCTGAAGTTTTAAGTTCCTTCATTGTTTCCAAATCTTTGTCTTGTAGAAATGGAGTCACAGCAGCCACATATGTGCTTGCTCACTTTGTAATGACTGTGGGGTGCAAAAACATTCCATGTATACCTCCATGAAAGAGACATAAACTGGAATACTTTTGCCGGTATTTGCAACAGACTATATGGCACAATAGCAAATACACAATCAACAGTTAAGATAAGGAAACTAATACTGTACAGGAGCTCCAAGATGCCAAATGGGAATGACAACAGCCTAAAATGTCAAGAAACATTTAAGTGTAGGTTCCCACATTGTCCACAGAAGACAGTAGATGGATTTGTAGCTCATGTTTGCATCCACGTTCAGTGCCAATCATCCTAACAATGTACGATCATCATCATGGACTTTGTTTCATGTGCTTGAGAATACTATTAATACTATAAAGCAAAAATGAATTAGTATATTCACACACAAAGTCCCAGGTGAGAAAAGGCTTCGGTTTGATCAGTGTTGTTTTACAGGGCAAGTTGACGTTTAGAGCCTAAGCAGCATACTGGAGCATTTAAGACTCTTAACAGAGCTTACCTTGTTTGTGAAATCTATGTAGTTTTGTAGGATAGCTCTGTGATAAGTGGCTGTCCTCACAAAATCCTGCATCATATTCTGTTGTTGAGACAGACAGCCATAAAACTAAAAGGAAAGGAGGAAAGGAAAAACAGAAAAAAAAGATAAAGGCCATTTTCTGTCAATCTTACCTTAAATTACTTGGTACTTAAATTCCCAAGGGCCTGATCACCCTCCAAATAAACCTAAGCTATCTTTCTAACTGACCTGGTGACTAAGGTCAAGCAAACAACAGTACCTTAGATTTCACAAACTTGCACTGAATTTTCGTTACCTGGAAATACTGAGCAGCGGATGCTTCATCTGTTCGCTGACTGAACACAGAATTATCCTTCTTTTGGCTACGGCATCTCTTCAATGCATTTGAAAATGTGTTGTATTCTGTAAAAGACAAACAGAAAAGACACAAAGGTAGCAAAACCCACAAGGATAGTAAATCAAGATAAACATCCAATGACGAGATAAGAATACATTCAGTCACACTTGAGACAAATGCTTCATTTGGCTTATGATGTTCATAAATACACAGTAAACAGTTCAAATGACATTAAACAGACAAGAGCTGTTGTCAAGACCTGGCCAGCAGTGAAAGTTGAGGAAGCACCTGGATGCATGCAACACGTTGTCAACGATTCTCCATTCAGGTTAGCTAACTCCTGCACCATCTGTGACGGTGAACTCTAACAGAGGAGTCGCTGAACATAAACCTCAACCTACTATTTCAAGTTAATCTACACTAACCCAAGCTCCACACAGAGAACCACCTAGAGTAATTGTGAAACACAAGGATTTGAGTGAGGAGGTTTACAATTTAAAATAAAACACTCAAATTTAATTGGCCTAAAAAGCCAGGCTGAGCACCATGCATCTTCCTTTAGAAGCAGCCTAGCTAAAAAGCTCAGTTATAGCCCTTTGTTTTTTGTAGACAAGATCACTTCTGACATTAGGTAAGTAACAGGAAAAATCATGTGGACCTAAAAAACAAATAAACAGTTCACAGAAGGGTTTTTGTCTCCATCTTTTATGGTCAAACCAACCCCCCAAGTAATTCCTTGATGTCCAAAAGAGAAGGACATGCCAGCAAGTGAAGGAAGTATCTAGACAAAGCACTATAAGGAAAAATTGTCAGGGGGGAAGCATAGATGACAACAAGAAAATCAAGGATGTAAGCCTTGCATCTTCTGTTCATACAAAGACAAGAGAAGACAGAGAAATCAGACTACGCCACATTCATAATTTGCTAAACCAGAGAGACAGGAAACTCCTACAACAGTTCACAGATTTTCAAATAAAAATAGCTATTGCCTAAAGCATGTAAGTGTGCACTGGGAAGTACATGCTAAGTGCTCTAATCATTTGGAGATAATTCAATAATTCAATACTTTGAATGGCCTTTGAAACAAAGGGTCTGAAGATTAAAGAAACAAATAATTAATAAACTTCTCAGTACAGTAACCAAGCAGAATTTTCCTCATCATTTCAGGAAATTTTGAAATCCTCAAACCAGGTATTTGGTTGCGCTGATTCTTTTCCACTGCAGAAAGCTGCATATCCAAAAGGGAAGAGATGTAAAAGATAGCAAGTGACTTTCGCTTTAGCTTTGGAAATCAGGACAAGCTCAGTTTCAGGCTGTTTGGGTATGAAAACAAAGACCAATGTTTACACAATCCAACATAAGCACGGTTGCTGCAAAGTAATCTTAATGGGCCAAAAATGTATTTTTGAGTAGGGTCTTGAGAGAAAGAGAGATCCTCCATAGGAAATGTTAAATTCTTGGGAAAAGTGTATAATAAAGACAGCAGAGAATTCAGCAAAAGCATCACAACTTGCTATTATTGTTATCCAAGCTTTCCAGTCTTTATTCAGCTAGAAATGACTAAAACTGGAAAACTGGATGGAAAAAGCTCCATCTTTGGGGCAGTCATTCAGTGTTTCACTGTAAGAATGTCACACTGAAATTGTGACAGACAGCCATACTTCCTCAGAGACGTCCAAACCAATTGAGGGCACAGCCCCTTGAACCTCCAGGCTACCCAACATAACAAAGTCCACTTGCGAGCATACAGAGTTCAAGCCATTTCTCCAAGTTGAAATTGTAAGGTGTCTAATGAATGCAATTAAATCATTCTGTTGAAAGTCTGGAACAATAGCTCTAAGAAGCATCACAGCATTAGTTTGCTATGAATGAACAGGTCAGTTTAACCTTACTCCAGCAGAAGACTGTAAGGGTGGCAGAAATTGTAAAACACAACTCACCATCTTACTCAAATACACTTCACCTGCTGAGGAAATCTGCCAGAGAGCTGATCTGTTGCCACTCTGTGGAATACTCCCATGTAATTTCCAGCTGGGAGAAAGTCAAACTTTGTTACTTCTGGCCTGTCAGCTCCAGTGGGAAGAAGATACCACATTTGACATCTGAATTTGGGGTGATATGGGGGTCTCAAAATAATTAAATTTTTCTGGAAGTAATTGTAAACTACCATGAAAATGTACAAATGCCATCAACATGCCCTTTTCACTCCCACACAGGGATGGTGGTGAGAATGAAAGAGTAAGTGACTCTATGGTGACAATTAAGAGTGGCCCAAATGACAGACAATGCCAATTTTCTTCTGGAAGATGCAGAAATTGGCTTAAAACAGATCAGTCCCTCTGTTTTCTGCATGAAGACACAATGACAGAAAAAAGTCAGACATAGGACAGCAGAGATTTTTTTTCCAGGCAACCACCCTTTCCCCCTCCCCCTGCATCTGAAGGCAAGAGATGATGCTACAGATTTGGTGACATGCTTGACTCCTTCCTTTTCTAGTCACTCTTCACACGTTACTTTCATACCTCTGCAGAGACTTTTTGGTAGCTCAGAAGAACATCACAGGTGTCTTTGGCATCCAGGAATGAGAGTGGATTTCAAAACTACAACACTGTAAGAAAAACTGGAAAAGCTTGCCTAGAGAGGTTATGCTGTAGAAGTTCACCTTGGAAGTTTTCAAAACATAACTGTACAAAGCCCTGAGCAACCTGGGGCTGAGCCTGCTTTGCAAAGGAGGCTTGACCAGATGACCATATGAGTTCTCTTCCAATTGAATTATTCTTTGATTTTATTAAAAAAACTATGATATCCTTGCGATACAGTACTTCTTCATATGCAAATAAGATGTTTGTTGCCAGAGATCTCCAGAGTGCTGTCAAATTACAAAACTAGTACTCACTGAATTGAAGGGTACACCAAAACACAAAGAAAGAACGAGAGGTTGATGTAGTTCCTCCAGTGTCTTTCATAATGGACATCAGATGCCCTTTAAGTTTTCCTAACACAGTACTTGCAAGATCACAAAAGGCTCTGGCAGACTACAGAGGAAAAAAGCGTCTCATTTCATTCATCAACCTCAAGAAAAATACAGAATTAAAATCTTCTGTCAGTAAAGATTCAGCAATAAAAATAAGAACAGCAGTAGATCTAATACATCTCAACGTTTTCACAAACTTTAAATCCCAAATCCACATTCTACACTTTCATTAGTGGCTAGCACTGTAAGAAAGAACATCTGAGCATAAAAATAGAAATATACGTTCAGTTGCTTTGGTTGGATGGGAAGTGAAAAATACACTCTAGTGGGAAAAAAACAACAGCAACCAAGAGCACTGGTTTACAACTTATCCATGAAAATGATTCCACCTTTGAGAAATCCTAATAGCCTTGTCTGATCCTGCACTGATTAAATATAGTGTGAAAAGTCCCCTTACAGCATGAATTTGCTCCCCTTTTCCTCATCTGTTCAGTGGATGTTAGTTTATCTTCAACATTTATAAAACAAACATTCACCAAAAATCTTTTACTTGCTTCTACTGACTATTTGAGGGAAATGATAGCTAAGCAACCACAAACTAAAGACCAGGTTGTAAGGAAGGAATTACTGTTGCAGATGTGAATTTGGGATTTTGTTTTTCTTTTGAATTCAAACAGTCAAAGCATTCCAAAGGGAAATCTCTTAGGGAATGCAAATTGCATAGGAATTATTCATAACAGTTGCTACCAGTTTCAAATATTGTCTGAGAGTTCAGATACACACATTTATGTGACAGGGCAAAGTGCCAAATAATAAATCTTTACCATCTAATATAGAAAAATTGAATTATTGTGAACACTCTGCATGTGACACAGACACAAGAAATAAATTCAAAAGTGAGACATGATGAAGCTTTAAGAAATTCTCCCAAATACGAACCCCCGACTAAAGGGGTTTGTCTTTCCTTAGCATGGACAAGGAACACCATGTTTCTTCCTTTTGTAGACTGTCCTGGAAGAAAGAAGGAAATCTATCTCAAGTCCATTTTCTATATCCAGCAAGTCTATTTTCTACATTCCACAACAACTTACAATAGCCTGTCTTCTCTCCATTTGCTTCCGCATGCAAATACACTACACTATTTCCTTCCTGTCTGTCAACCTGCTTGTGATATGGCTTTATCTGCATATTGATCAAGGTCCTTAAAATCAAATTTAATTTTGATCTTCCTAAGAATCTAGGAATTTAATTTGCCATACGTAGAAATATATCCAGAACTGATCCTGGCTTTTATGAAAGCTCAGTTTTCTTTTTATTTAAAGTAGGGGACCAGAAAACAGTTTGGCTTACTGGCTGGCTAGAATACTGGTGGATCATGTACTTTGGAAGTCTTTATTTTTCAACCAGGAGTCAACCATACAGAACTGAAAGTCCGTAAAATATTCTCCAAGAACAGCCGAAGAATATCTTTTGTTAAACCCCAGCCCTATATTCTTCACCTCCCATTCTATACATCTTTTCCTTTGCTGCCGTAAAGAATTGATTTTCTCCTTTCAGGGAACAAACAGGTGGACTCTTCAGATCTTCTACCACCTTTTCAAAAGCAAACTCAAGTATAATGCTTTTTCACTGAAGAGTGTTGCCTAGTAATCTGAGTGTAGTGCTTAAAATATCACCCCTTCAAGAGTCTTCTATCCAGTCCTGAGAGATTCCTTCTATTACCTTGAGCAAATTCTGCAGGTGTTTTGCCTGTTCGTTCATTTATAAAGAAAAGGTCCTGCTTGCTTACAAAATTTTCTGGGTTATCAGGAGTTATACTTAAACAAAAATTAATCTGGCCTGTAAAATCCAAAATTAATGTGCTTGGGAGGAAGGGAGGGCACAAGTGCTTCTTGATAAAGTGCTTCTTTACACTAGCACCTTCTTTCACCCTCAAAACTCTTTCTTTTGCTTTATGCTCTGAAAAAAATGGTAATTGGGAAGATGGCCATGACTCTTCTTGAAGGGTTATGGCTGTCTTCAGAGAAGTATCTTACAACTTTCACTGACTGAAAAACAAATCCTCACGCCCCCACCACCCTAATCTCTTAAATCAATCTAAAGTTTTCCACTAGCAGGATGAAAAAACCCTTGAAACTTTACAAGTGTTTTTAACACTTGTAAATTTACAAGCCATGTTCCAAGACTGGCAAATTAATGAATCAAGGCTTTAATCTCCTCCAACAAGAATGACCTGATGCTCTTGAGGACAGAGGTAAGCAGACATTTACTGCATTCAATCTATACCTTTTCAGTACCTCAAACCCCTATTCAACTCAAAACTCTCCCAAAACCCACAGATGTTTCTGTCTGAAGGAGCCTCATCTGGATGTTGCTCTGAACACACTGGAAAATATTGGAATGAAGACCACTATGAGTATGAAGCCTAATCTAGTTTATTAGCTAATCTGGACACTAGTTTATTTCCAGCACAGTGGAACAGGCTGTAAAACTTGCCAAAGGGCTGGATGCATCTAAAAGACCTGAAGTCACTGTAAGTACAACACAGCACTTAAATCTGTGCTTTTATCTGATGATGCAAACTGTTTTTTAAACACCTGTTATTTTTAACTGGATCCTTAAACTCTTCGATGTGAGCTGAAGCTTGTGTTCTCTGGTCCATAACACACACAAAAAGAATTAAATCCAGCGAGTCAAACTGTCTCTGGTTTAAAAGTAAAAAAATATCTTGGAAAATTATTTAAATTCATTAGGCACTCTTCAGTAACTGCCTATGTCTCAGTCTCTTACTTCACAACAACTAAATCTCCTTCCACTAAGGGGTACGCTTCCTCACATTTATTGTACATCATGTGATAAAAACGTTCATGCAGGCAGCTACCAGGAAACTGTAAAAAAAAGCCTAGTTCACATCCTAATGTACCACATAATAAACACTTATTTGGAGCAAAACTCATCTTACAGAATCAGTTATTTGTTTTCAGAAGAAAAGAGTCAGTTTCTCCTTTTTTCTTAGCCACTGAGAAGGCAAGGAAAACTCCCACTATTGTGTGCTGAAGTGCTTTCACAAAGATCTTGTTGAGGAAATTAAAAAAAAAATTCCTCTGCAAATAATTTCAAAGAACATAAAAAATGTAACTCTCAGACATTTTCTTTGAAAGCCAAGCTTGTCAGGATCCTCATTTATTTCTCATTTATTCCCCTTTTTTTTCCAAACAAAATCTGAAAACAGAAATTAATTGGAAAACTTTTACCTTAACAGAAAGCTGTATCTCACTGAAAAACTGAGGCATTTGGCTATAAAATTTTGATTAGCTGTGCACCTCAGCTAACTAAGATTTGCTGTTGGACATCAAACCCATGCTAATCTGTTATATAGTTTGGTAACTTGTGAGATATTGTGTGTGTATTACTGCACTGACAGCCTAAAAACTGAACTGTGTAGAAACAGAATAAAGGCCAGCTAAAACTGATTTCGATGATCAAAGATAGCAGGAACGCGCTTCCAAAAAGCCCTGCTTCTGGTGCCTCTTTTGCACTACTCCCTTCCCAAAAAGGAGAGCAGAAGCCCCAGGCCCCTGTAGCACTTCCCGCAGGCACTTTCATACCCTATTCCTGGTAAATCGTCACTCAAATGGTTGCACTCTGCAGCAGAACTTCTGTACTGATTTCTCATAACAAAATGCGTATCCTCAAAGCAGAAGACACAGACACACAAACACAAGCTATTAACATAGTGCACCTCAGCCATCTGTTCAAAACAGATGGAGTCTCTCACTACTCCAAAGGGGAAGAGGGCGGAAAAGGAACACAAAAAAAAAAAGAGCCTCCAGTAATAAACCTGGTTAGTTGTTGGGGGAGAAAGGAAAAAAAAGTAAACCAACATACACAGAATAAGGGAAAGAAAACTCAGTGGGGACTAAAAACCCATAAACTTCATGCAGCAGAAATCCAAAATAATGCTACTTGCAATAAGTCATTAAATAAATATATTTTACCAACAGCTGTTAGATTTTCTGATCTCAGGAGACTGGCATAACAGCCATGGAGAAGCACCACTCACATTATTTTGCATTATCTGCTGCAGGCTACTATTAAAATGCAGTACCTACATTAAGCATTAAATTTGGCCCATAACTGATGAGAGGTGTACAGTCCACATTTGAAAAAACGAATGGAAGTAAGTCCATAACTTACCACAAGACTGTATCAAATGATCAGACAGGTCAGGCTGTCTGCGATTAACATGTGGAACAGAGGCTTCCACTTGGAACAAGAGAATTGCAAAATACTCAAATAATAAAATGCCTGCTTTGCAAAAAAGTGAAACATGCAGTAAAAATATAGTAAGCTTATCATGGCCAGATTATTATCCAAGATGTCTGAGGGTGGCATATTATTTCCAAATGAGAAAGAAAATTTTTTTGTTTCTATTCAGTTGTATTCAGTAGGTATTAGACATCAGAAATTAACAGTGACACCTATTACAAGTACCCTAGTAAAATACAAACCGCATACACCTCACAGACTCAAAAGAAAAAGCTCCCAGAAATCCTTGGGTTTACACCAGTTTGACAGTATTTATCCAAAATATTTTTCTCTTTATGTCATACCTTTCAACCAATTACACAGCTTTTCATTGCCATAAACACAGCAGATTAGACTAATGGGATTCTATTCATTTTAAGAACTCATTTACTAATACTTCAGTCAGCATCAGATCATTTTGTTGCAAACATTACTGAATATTAAATCACAGTTAGCAGACTAGGTCACTTGTCACAGTGCTACTTCATAAGTGAATTTCTGCAGCCTTCTTTCAAACTTTTTTTATGAGTCTGGATTTGTGCAACAGGAATGATTTTGTCCCAAACACACTACTGGGTGAATCATTTCAAGTGTCGGTACAGAAGAACTAGACGCTTAGAAATTCAGTCAATAAGCACTTCATCGGCACAGAGGGGACTCAATCAGTTGTGCATTTTTACAGGAAACTTGATGGATGGCCTTGTGTCATTCCACACCAGGAAATGGAAGTCACATGTTCCAACACTCATTATTAAGTTTCCTAAGTCATACTTTTCCCAAAGCAAAAACCTTTCTATTTTTAGCACCAATATGCTTCCTTTGGTAAGTAGAAAGCAAAATACTGTATCACCTCCAAGCTAAACATCCTAACTAAAATTGATAGAAATAGAAAATTGCACCCATTAGTAAGTGATTCACATTAATATAAAACAAAAATGAAGCCAAATTGATAAAGCAGTCAGTTACCATCAAGAATATTAAAGGAGTACCTTTAATTTCAAGCTGCAACTGCACTCCAAAGCAATGTGAACGAGCAGATGTGAAACCTTCCCCCACTGTGTCAATCCCACACTAAAAACGTTACCAAAAGAATAGTCATGATTTGTAAAATGGCATTATAAAGTATCTAAATATAAAAGTTTCATTTTCTTCAGAACAGTCATTACACTTGTGTTAGACAAGAGAGAGAAATAGGTTTTTAAACTGTACTCAAATTTACATAAAGGTTGTACAAATTATTGTCATACTGCAAAACTTTCGAAGTTAAACCATACTTTCAGAACTATTAAACTAAGAAGCATTAGATCCTTTCTTTCATTCTTCCTCAAAAGAATGGATGATTTTTATGTAAACAAGCTTCCTCAGATTACAAATTACACTTTAATGAAGGAAGATTATTTGGCTCAGTACAGTATAATTGGATGAAATGGAAGTATTGAGATGGATATGGTTGATGCAGGTGGTTCACCAGTGTCTTCTAGTTTTAATTAGCGAGAATGCTGAAAGTCCTGGTACATAAAAAATCTAGCAGTGATTAGCAAGAGTCTCTTCTGAACTGGTGTCCACAGACATGCCTCACATGAAACCGCTGTCTGTTAGCACTGATTTAGTGGCTATTAATTTTCAAAATACTGCCAACATTTTCTAAGACATACTTTGCTTCACAGGAATGAAGTACTGTCTGTTTTAAACAATTATCCACCCATGCACCCCCAATCTCTTCCACTCTTACCAAAACACAAGACATAAGAACTAAAGGGATTTTTAAACACTCTGAATGATTGGACAAATTCCCAGTACAAGCATGTTGCCACTTCAACACAGAACTGACACTGCAATATTGTAACTTATGGGCAAGCAGATACGGTATTATTGAGATCTAGCAGATAGGAGTAAAAAATCTAGACATTTAAAATCCTTCACATAGTATTTTTTTTCTAAAGCTGCAGGAAAAATAAGCTAAATTACTTGCCTATAGAAGAAAAAAACCAAAAAACTTACCAGATCATATCTGGAAAGCCAAACACTAATATTAGCTAGCAAGAAAACAGCCCAGAATAATTCCAATGAAAATACCAGAATATTATGAGCTACTCAAAAACCGTGGAGAAGCGATTGACCTATTTCTAATCCCCTTTATGTTGTCCTCCCAGGAATCAGACTCAATCAATACTTTAAAATGCTAATGCTAAAATTATTCCCACAGAAATGTTCAAGGAAAGCCTAGAGAAACAAAAGGTACTGAAAATAGTGCCATAAGTGATCAGGTCTGCAGCTTCCCTTAAATCCTACCACCTTGAACACACTCAGTGATTCAGCTCAAAACACCACAAAGCTTGTGAATAGCTGCTTCTAACTAGATCAAGGAAAGCAATGGAACAGAAAACCACAGAGTGAGACAATGGCAAACCCAGAGGTTAAACAGTGAGACTAATACAGACACAGCAGAAGGCACAGTTGATGGCAGCCTACTCTCTTAAGATTTGCACATAGACCAGCAGTCTCCAAAATCACATCATGCGCATTTTTTCTTGCACATCACAGTCCCCAGCTCCAAATACAACCTAGAAAATTATTATCTTATTATACACACTTATTCTGTTGAAGCCAAACAGGTCAAACTGATTGCTGCCTATTCCCAAAGCCCACCCCGTGTTTGGGACAGCCACATAAATGAATTAACTCAGGGAAAGCACCTACAAAGCTTTCAGCCACTTTGTGACAGTGGAATAAACTGGAATATGACACAGAACCAAACTTTCTGCCCCAGAGGTGAGAAGTTATGGATTAAAATTGCACATGTAGTACGCCTCAAAAGTCAAAATCTGTTTTTTTAAGTCATTTAAATCTGGTTTTTTAAGTCATTCCATTACTAAGCATTCTCCTACTGCTCTTTTGAGAATAACGAATCCTGGACTTCACAATCATTGCGAATTGCAGAGGTGTAATTACAGTCAATGCATTTAATAAGTTCTCTCAACAAGTTGTACCTCATTGTTTACACAATAAAACTCTGCAAGACTTCCAAGCTGCAAGATTAAAGACATTTGTGAATTTAACTGCTTTCTAAATTGACACAAACAGAACAAGATTCAGGTAACCAAACTCTTCTTTTTTCACTTTTCTAAAAAACAGAATCATTACTTTAAACAGAAACTAGCAAGCAACCACAGAGTCATTTGGTCTTTTACTTAACAGAATTTATTATTTGTCACAAATTCTTAAACTGCTGAACAGCTTCCTTGCAACCTGTGGGTCTTGAGGCATATCAATCAGTTGTCCCCACTTAGAGTACTTTGGGTTGCATGACTCAGTGGTCACAGCACACACTAACTGGAATCTTTCTGGATAGAATTAAACCAAAATATGCACTCCAGGAATAAACCTTGACAGTCAATGGCCATTTAGTCTATGTGACCAGACTAGATCTAGTTCAAAGTAAACACACCCTCCATTCTTACCTCCTTCCCAAATGAGTATAGTTTGCAGACCAGGGTCCCAGCACTAATTGTTCTGTTCTACAAACTTGTTCCTTCTGGACTGTGTGACTTGCTAATGGAGTCATAGCTCATTAGATCCATATACCATTACATAAAATAATAATTTTGGGGAAAAAAAATCACTGTAAGACATACCATGTTCCTTTGCTTCACTTATACTGCAGTAACAGTATGTATGTTTTCACATCTAAAATTCAATGTATGTCTTTAATATATTTCACATACATCTCTCTCTCTCTACAGACACACACACTCATATGTCTCTAGCTCAGTTCTGCATGTGGAGATCCCCAAATACGCTATAAATAACTGAAAACTGTAAATAGCACTTTTTTTTCCCAGCTGCTTCTATCTAATTAGCACAGCTATTCGAGCTGGCAGACAACTTTCAAGGTAAGTTGTGCTAGTAAAACAACATCTACAGACATCAACTATTGGCATGTCCAATGCCTGGACGGACTGTGAAAATGGCTGGAGACCAGGGTTATGAGGTTTGAAAGAGAAGAAACCTGCATTCTACCACTACCCTGAAAGAACAATTCATCCTATGCTCATGAACTAATTCTGTGCTAAATAAGCAGGCCATTTCCACCAAGGAGTAGAGCTACATACCAAGTCTGCCACAGATGAGTTACAGACTGGCTGGTTGGTCTGTTACAGATAAATGATCTTTGTTTTTGAAAGAAAAGCCTATAGGCTACTAACTTTCATTTTTATTGCCTGCTTGATCCTACTCAGATGTTTAACATATGTTTAGCGGCACAAGCAGGGCATGAATTTCCCTCTCCCTCTACTTCTCACTCCGCATCTTCCTCTACCTTCCTAAAAGACCGAGGACTAAAAAAACCTAACACTTTTACAATGCATTTTCATAACACTTTTAATGTATGAAAAAGGAGTTTTCAGTCCATTGTTTTAATAACAGCATTACTTTTATTTATTATATACACATAGACATTTGCAAATACATAACCCTGAAAGTAACACCTACACTTGTACACAGCAAACAACAAAAGGTTAGCTTCTGCTCTTGAAGAACCTTGACTTCTTTGTAAAAAAACTTTCTCAAGACTAGGTGCTATTTGATATACTCAACATGTAGAAGGTAACACCAAGCCACTCCTATGGCACGAGGAAATAATGTCCTACAAATAACTTTCAACTTAAGGCAGCACCCCACTCACTCCATTCGAGATCAACATGTTTGTCATTTAATCTGAACAGACTTCACTTCAACCAATCTGTTATATTCCTGTCATTTATCAATGAGTTGTTGCATGAACTAAGAAGCTATTTCAATTTATTTTCTCCTTAGTTTTAAAGATGAAAAAAAATACAGAAAACACTCAATGTTGTCACGTTAACAAACAACCAGAAGTAATAAATTGAGAGACATCTATACTGTTCTTATCTATTTCACAACATGTAGCTATACAAATAAACTAAACACAAATCACCAAGGAATATAGCTAAAGAAAGGAATGAAATTACCACTTAATCTTCAAGGCACTCCTCTCAGAAAAAATAACCAAACTGTACAGGAATTAGCCAGATTTTTTCCAAATACCTGTTTGCAAAGGTGGGGAAGAGCACTAAGAGAAAATTCTTTCGCCTTCGGATCCCAAACTATCAGTGCTTTTTTGGAATCCAAACCTTCCTATGTAGACAAGACACAGTAGAGATTCCAGACCAAAGAGTACTGAAAAACTTGCCTGACTCCTTAATTATTAGGTATTAATTATCCCAGCAGTGAGCTAATAAATTGCTAAACAACCTAATCTTAATTATTGCTTCAGTTATTATATGGGTCTCTGTAAGAGACAATATTCTATTGCAGTCTCGAGAGAAATCACTTAATGGAAACACAATACTAAATTGTAACATACAGATACATAAAAAACCATCAGACACTTGCAATCATGCTTAGCTTATGTTCATATTGTTTTAGTAAGGTTAAGTGGTTGAAAATGTGAATAGCTTTTCTTGATGGATACAGATGAAAGGCTGTAACCAAGTAAGACTTCAAAGGCCACCAAGATTTGGCACACAACTGAAAAAATCAGGTTAGTCTAAAGACTGTATTTTCTAGTAGAGTGGGATTCAAGAGTTCATTTGTGTCTACATGACACAGGACTAGCAACTCGTTGCATGAACCAAATCACCTACCTCCAAATTCTCAGCCCTTGATGCTTTGAAACATGTATGTGTCTTTAAACAAGCTGCCAAAAAAACCCAATGCAATTGCTCTGTGCCTCCATTTCTACAGAATATAAATATAAATAATATAAAATGGAAATAACTATAATGGCCTTCTGGAAATCCTCAGGCCTAATGATGTAGGCTGCTACGTAAGAACTCCGGGTTATTGCTAACGAGGAAGCTGTGTGTTACCTATAGTTACACAATTTCAAAATGAGTTGTGGCCACACTGCACAATACTTAGAATAAATAGGCAGCCTTCTGAATTTACTTGAATAAAAACTAAGAATGCTTTTCCGAAAGCCAGTCTGAGGACAGAACATATTACAAAGTCTCAGCTGTTGGATTCACAAAAAACACGTCAGGTGGAAGTATAAAAATACAGATGTCAACATTCTACTAAAATACAGTCATGTTTCCACAACTGAGTGAGTTTCTTTTTCAGCATTACTAAACACAAAATATCTATCCTAAGAACTGCAGGAATATGTTAAACTACCTCAATTAACTATACAAACAAACAGATCTGTAAGGCAATTTCTGAATGGGGAGCAACAAGTGGGAGATTGCCCACACTAAGCATTATATTTACCAGTTCTTAGCGTTTATGAAGTTAAGTCATATGATCTGTTATCTGCATTTGCTTTCTTCAGAAAGTTAATCTGCAGTTGTTTTGCAAAAATGTTATGTCCACTATGTGAATGGTCCATACTCCACAAAAGGCAGCTGGAGTGGGTTAGAGGCAAATGAAGTTGCACAAATGATCATAACAAAACACAATATTTAAATAGCCAACATGAAACAGAGGCAGAAGACAATATATTTTAAAGCGAACTTTACCAATACAGTAGCATGGCAGGAAGAAGAAGATGCTCACAAATGCAAGATGTACTTACCAGCTTGAGACTTGAACTGGAGCAAGGCACTGTTGTATCCCAGCGAAATTAACACAGACTGTTTTCCCACATGACAGTATTCAGTGTCTCTGTTAACCAAGCATTTAAACACACAGACTCCATCAGCTGAAGGGAAAAAAAATACTTCAGAAAACTTTCAGCAGTCAAAAATAAAACCAGATAAAGAACTAGATGTCTCTTTTGATTAACAATATACATAAGCACGTATCTGAAGTACACAATTTAGCAAAAATACACTTCTCTGAAATGTTGTTTCTTAAGCTGATTTTCCAGTGACTTACAGTTTCCATCCCACTTATCATCCATAGTTTCTTGAAGTTCCCCTGACCTCAGAAGAAAGAAAGAGAGCTGACTAAATTAATTTTTACTTGGTTCCTAACAAGGAACTACTTCTACTACTTTCTACTTCTTTTGCTTCTGTAATCCTATGTGCCGATGTCATGATAACCTCTAGAGATGTTGCTCTGGCAAATGAAATGGCAGGGTAAAGAGTCAGGGATCAATTATATTCACTAAACAAGGAGAAGTAAACTAGCTTTTTTCCAGTAAACACACACTATGTACCACACCATGTCTGACAACTATCAATAAACCCATCATGTGAAAAAAAAAAATGCAATTTTTCAGACAATGAAGAACACGTAAGTACTTCAGAACAAGGGACAGGAGCAGCAGAGGACAAGCCTGTGCACTGTGCTCCTTGGGGAGGGGGATCCAATATCAGAGGCTTAAGTGGTGCAGTACATCAGTACACACTGTCTCACTGTCAGCTTTGCAGCTGTCAGGAGGTAACTGTGTGAGCACATCAAGCAAGATGCACATTATCACTTTCAGAAACCTGAAAGAGGTCTGAAAGGGACCTTCAAGCAAATGGCAGCTACAGACTTGGACTACAATAGGTAAAGCTTTTAAATTATGGGCGTTTGTTTATATCTTCATCATTCCAGCAGCAAAGCTCCAGGACTTAATATCCCTGAACCATTCCTTCATACATTTCAGCCCACTTTGCTGACAAGTGTTTATGATGCTTCACCCACATACATTTTATGCTTCTGGAGATAAATGATAAAACAAAACCCCCACCAGCACTAGAAAAAGTAAATGGTTTAAGGCCAAACAGAAACAAAAAGAGAACAAAAAGCAAAAGTTCACAAACTGGCAGTAACACAGAAAAGTGATATAGTGCAATATACTAAAGAATGTGCAAGAGAAAAAACTGAAGGAAAGACAGAATGAAAGGAAAGAAAATACACATCTTGAAAAGCAGAGATGTAATAAATAAATTATTATTAAAAGTTCAGTAGAAAGCTAATTATACACTTCTGTGCTATGTTACTCTGATAGCAACACTTGAAGGACCAGAGTGAGAAGGCATAGACAGACACCATGCAGGCACGCAGTGCATTTTTTTTTAAGCTTACACTTCACAGCATCTGCTGTGATGAGAAGTGAACAGAACAGAAAGACCACTACATAATGTTCCACATGTCAAGCAACGTTTAATCAGGCAAAAGATGTCAAGAAAGGGGATGTGACCCACCTTGGCTGGCCCACTTTTACATCTGCACGCTCATTTGTATATGTAGCCTCTTTCATAATTTAGACTCATGAACAAACTGAAGGCAGACAACTGGGCTTGCAACAATCTGCCACCATTGTCTCTTTAGGAGGGCACACTCAGCCTTCTATTCGCTGGGCTGAACAGAGCCAGCTCCTCTGCTGTACTCTTTTTGTACATGTGCTACAGTCCCCTAACTATCTGGGTTTACTACAGTTTGCCAAAGCATTTTATAGATTTCCAAATGGTCAGCACATGGACTTCTGGTCTTCCACAAGTCCCAGCGGAAGCACATCTTTTTACATTTCCTAAAATGCAATCTTTTCTTCCACCCATAACTATCAAGGGCATCTTCCACATGAACTTTTTAAAACATGTATATACTACCTCAGTTATTTAGAATAATCAGTACTAAGAAAACACTCAAGCTAGTTGTAAAGGCAAATGCTCCCAATGTAGAGCAATACAGGAGTGAATGAACCCATTTCTAGCTCACACTGTCTCTCAGCACACACATGAAATTGTCTTTTTACCCCTGTCTCAGTTCATTCACACTGATCTGTACCTGGGTTGGGGTAATCCCAAACATGGATATTGGCTGGGCAATGAGTGGATTGAGAGCAGCCGTGAGGAGAAGGACTTGGGGGTGTTCATGGATGAAAACTTAAATATGAGCCCACAATGTGCACAGGATGCAATAATAGCACATTATTGCTCAACAGATATACTAACAGCCAGCCATGTCAAAGCAAACTGATTATCACCATGTGAGAGCTGAACACCATCCTACAATGCATGGGAAACTTTATTTCACAATGGCTATTAATTTGTTCTCAGGATAGTCAAACTGTAGGGTAGTCATTCTACCTCATTGGCAAGGTAGACACGCTGGAGGGGAGGGATGCCATCCAGAGGGACCTGGACAGGCTGGAGAGGTGGGCCCAAGCCAACCTCATGAAGTTCAACAAGGCCAAATGCAAGGTCCTACATCTGGGTCAGGGCAATCCCAAGCACAAATACAGGCTTGGCGGGGAATGGCTGGAGAGAAGCCCTGAGGAGAAGGACCTGGGTGGGCTGATTGACAAGAAGCTCAGCATGAGCCAGCAGTGTGCAATCACAGCCCAGAAGGCCAACCATATCCTGGGCTGCATCAGAAGTATGGCCAGCAGGTCAAGGGAGCTGATTCTGCCCCTCTGCTCCACTCTTGTGAGACCCCACCTGGAGTACTGCATCCAGCTCTGGAGTTCCCCACATAAGTAGGACATGGACCTGTTGGAGGTCCCCAAAGGAGGGCCATGAGGGGCTCCAGCTCCAAGGGCTGGAGCATCTCTTCTATGAGGAGAGGCTGAGAGAGTGGGGCTGTTCAGCCTGGAGAAGAGAAGGCTCCGGGGAGATCTTATTGCGGCCTTCCAGTACCTAAAGGGGGCCTACAGGAGAGCTGGGGAAGGACTTTCTACTAGGGCATGTAGTGACAGGACGAGGGGGAATGGCTTCAAACTGGAAGAAGGCAGCTTTAGATTAAACATTAGGAAGACATTTTTCACTTTGAAGGTTGTAAGGCACTGGAACAGGTTGTCCAGAGAAGCTGTTGAGGCCCCATCCCTGGGGGTGTTTAAGGCCAGGCTGGATGTGGCCTTGGGCAACCTGGTCTAGTGAGAGGTGTCCCTGCCTATGGCAGGAGGGTTTGAACTCAATGATCTTCAAGGTCCTTCCAACCTAAACCATTCTACGGTTCTATGATTCACAGGTTACATTTCACAGGTTACATTTAATTTAGGGCAAAAATGATGGTACCCAGCCAAGCCCAGGAACAGCAGCACATCCAAAGACGTAGAAGATAGTCAAACTCCCAGCAAGAGGCTGCTTCTTCCTTAACTGAATGATCAGTAACTTCTGGAGATAAGGCTGATGTGAAATTAAACAGAATCCTAAACACGGATGCCTGTATGAAACAAAACATTCACTCTGAGCTTGGCTTCTATACCAGTAAAGAAACATAGGTACACAGAGCTTGACGCAGAACATCAGATATGTCATTGATAAGTTTCTTGAGAAATGACTAACTGGGAGTATCTTAGAGAAAGAAAAAAAAACAACACACCAAAACAATTTGGAGTTGATCTAAACATGGAGACAGACATACTAAAATGCTTTATTTCTACTTATGTCCTTCTAGAAATGTGTATCTATTGTGTATATATATATTTATATAAATAATACTGTGGTTTTTTATATATGTAAGACTTTTACTAACTGTATGGGTTGTAATTGGAAATTTATTCTACTTTAATTTCCCCATGTACAGTTACAGCAATCGCACTAAAATCATAACAAACAGGTCATACCATAGGATTATAAAGTACTTTGAGTTTTGCTGGTTGCTTGACACCCCTAAAGCCACAGCCACCACATACAATTCAGAATCTCTACAGAAATCTCGTGCATTCATTTCACATATTTATTGCCAAAAAAGCGAAAACATGAGTAATGAATCTACTTAACCAGCCATATAGGGCTGCTATTTGGAAAGCCAAAGTTCAGCTGGACTTGAAACTAGCAAGGGATGTCAAGGAGAACAAGAAGAGCCTCTGATACTACATTATCTTTAAAAAAAAAACCACAAACAACAATTTTCTAAGAGAGCTGAGGGTAAGCCAAAAGATTACAATTCATAAACACAGATTAAATTCATGAACTACAATATGCATTGTTTATACCCAGGATGGGGTATAAAATCTGTTTCACATGTTGAATAAACATGAAGACTTATGGAAAGGAATTAATTCCTCTCACCAACAAAGAAGATGCTATATTTTATTTTATATTTTTATATTTTCTAGAAAGCCCCTATTCCAGTCCATTTCTGTGGAAACATGGTTCATACAGCTGTGCTGATCGGCAATCCCATCTCTCCTAATTTTTGAACTCTTCAGATTATTAAAATCAAATTTGGCCAACATGCCAAAACCACAGTGTGTTTATTCAACCAAAGAGTGGTTGAATAAACATGAGAGGCCCAGTGTGCCATTCTTGCTGAAGGAAATGATGAGAAATGCTTAACAGCTACATTTTCTGCTCAGCTTATGCACGAGTCAAGTCCAGAGTCAACAAGTCAACCAATGCTGGTGGCACATGAGCAGGAGATGGAGGACTCATAATCATGCATCGCAGTGGAGTAACTTCAAGCAACCACAGAAAGGGTTGGGACAGAGAGGGGGAATAAGCTCTAAAGTAGACAGTGGGAAAGGATGAGGAAGGCACTAGGATAGATGTGACCAAAGCAAATCAGTTGAAGGAAAAACAGGCTTCATTAGTTCTGCCGCTCATGGAATAATTTGTGTTATTTAGAGATGCCAGCCAAGAGAGCATCTCAATAGGCTTTATAATAATGTGTGAACTAAGTCTCATGTTGCTCCTCTGCATTCATTACATCAGGTGTTGTTGTGCCATGAAGAGAGCCTGAAACCTTCCTGGGCCCCCACAGAAATCCTGCAATAGGACATAGTCTAGACCCAGTATCTGCTAACACTGTACTTCAACCGCGAGAAGATCTCTGAATCAAATCCAACTTCAAATCACAAGTTAGAAATCACAACTTCATTGCAAAAGAAAGGTATTTAGACTATATATACTTCAGTTTATTTTAAGTTCACTTGCTTTACTGATTCTGAGTCTGTATGTTCAGGACCCTAAACTTTCTCAAATAATGGCAAAAGACCCTCCTGCAGAAAGCCCCAAAACCATTTGCCTGAAGTGAGAGCTCCTCCCTCACCCACAAAACACTTTGGGAAAACCAATCCACTTACTGTAAGCTGCTTAAAATGTATGGCTAAGAAATAAACTTATTATCCCCCCAAAAAGTGCTAGTTTCCTCAGAATCTAATATTGGAAGCACAACAGATGCAGTGGCTGTCCATATTGCATAACATATTAGGCATTAGGAAAACATATTTTGAATCATACACCCTACCCTCATTTATCATGTCTTCTGCCAATTATCAGTTGCCAATTACAATTAATATAACAAGGTTAAGCCCTAAGTATAGTGAAATCAATTGCCTGCTAACTTGGAATATTCTACATGTTCACTGGACCTCCTGTGGATGTTCCCCACATATTTTCTGACCTGTAAGGAAAAGAGGGCAAACACCCAGTCCCAGGGGTCTTTCCTCCTGCCAGCCTGTAAACTATGAAGTACAACAGCATTAATGAAAATGTATTTGCCATGTACACATCTGTACAAATCTTTCTTCATCTTGACACACAGGCAGCCCAATGTTGTGTTATTTCAGAACAACAAAAGACAGAAGAATACCAGACTCTGTATTTTGGTATCAAGACTCAAGGCAATAAAGATGACGGCCACTGTCGTTCCTTCCAGAAGTATTTGAAAGGGGAGGGAAATGCTTTATTTTCCCCCCTCTCAGTTAAAACGGAAAGAGAAAATAACACACTTCAAACTCAGTACACAGAATCAATACCATTTCAGTTTGCTGCTTTTGCATCGCACTGAATACGACAGCTCACTGCATGGCTGCAACAGTGAACAGCTACAGAAGACTAATGGGACTAGCAGGTTGTTATTGCACTTTTCTACTCACAGATGCACGAGATTCTCTGTGATAGCCTCCATTTCCTCAGCCTGACTTCTAAAGTAATCTCATATCCATTTTGCGTGGAACATGTCCCCAGGGTCCATGCACCCCAAGGTCTACTTACCCCATAGGCCCTATGTTCACTCTCTCATTAGGATACATGTCAGGATACGCTTAGGACACACTTCACTATATAAAAAAGCAGTTTGTAAAAGGGTTTATAATTTTATCGTAAACAGGAGAAACAAAACTGGTGGAGAAACGTCCTTGTTCCCAGCTACTGGAACATCTACAGAAGAGCACAGTAACTTTAAGTTAAGCTTCAGGGGGAAATTGAGCATTTCAGAACAGCATGTCTTTTTCTTTATAAGGATCCACAAAACCAATATGGTTTACAGGCAACACAAGCAGGACTCTCAACTCCTAAACTGTGCTCCAAGGAACTTGAAGGAATCCCTTGGACAGAGCCCATTACTCGCACCCAGCCTTAAGAGAGTTGACTTCTCTTTGCTTTTCCCTCTCACTTTATTCTTCTTAGATACACAGTCATTTTTATGTTTTGTACCTTTTTTGTTTTAAGTTGTTGGATGCCATCGTGCATCACTGTGTGGCTTTGCACAAGGTGGGATGCTGCCCTCCACTGGGCCCATCATGGACACGGAGGGGAAACCCAACCAAGAAGGCGGTGTGAACACTGCCTTCGAGACTGGCTGCTGCAGGAGCCCAGGTGCCAGAACCGCATATTTTCATTCAGACTATTCCCACTTTGTTTACAGAAAGAGAAAACAGTCTAGCACGGAAAAAGCTATAAGAACTTTTTTATTAGGTCAGATTTTCATTACAAGAATTTTCTCCATTCCATCCTCCCCTTCCCAGGCATCTTTCTTCCTACCAGCCTAGACTTGATGGTGGAAAACAAATATGAGGCACCTGTATTTCCAAGCAAGCTCAACAACGATATAGTAAATCCGAGACAGACAGCATTATTACATCACCTTTTCTCACAAAAGCGTGTAAAGCTCCTTCTCTCCTCTACATGGAAAGAAACTCCTTTTCTATGTGTGATTTATGGTTATTATTTACTGTATAAGCTTGGAAATACTATAGTTAAAATTAAAAGCTTTAAAGTTTAAAAAGTTACTGGGTTCACATCAGGAAAAAAAAAAACAACAAACACACTATGGAATTTCTTTTTCTTAGACCACTATTATTTCAATGGCAAAAATCTTCAAGACTCAGACATATGCTTGTTTAAACCAGATACCAACAGCCAAAAGAACATTCCATACAACTTTCTTACATTTACGAAACATAGTGGGTAAATGCAATAAAGGCTCAGGAATAAGAGGATATTAAATTAGGAAGAAAGGATAACGAAGATTCATATGATAATCTTACATCCTCACTTCAAACTAAATCTTCTTTCCATAATTTTCCCTAATGTTGTTAGATGATTGTACACAGTGGCTGCAGTGCAGTAACATGGTAGTGTGGCACAATGTGACTAGTCAGTAGGCAGTTTAAAATACAAGTATTGCACTACACCTGCTCTTCCAATAAAAAGAGAGAAAAAGTGTTCTGCCTTGTTTATCCATACCAAGAACAACCACACTCAAAACGTCTAAAAAATTTGCTCTTTCTCATAAAGCAATTAAGGAAAAAGAAAAAGATCTTCTGAGATTTAAGCCTTGGAGTCTTTCCCAGTTAGCCATTATATTACCTTAACACTTCACTTGTTCAGAGCTTTAACATTACTATCACTGCAGACAAAAAGTCCTAAGATACTGTTTTGATGACAACAGTATAAAACTGATGCATATGAACCGGCTGCAACCTCAATGAGAAGCACAAGCCTGAATTCTGTGTAATTTAAGCACAGGTGTGTTATGACATGGAGGCCTAGATTCTTTCAAGCTCAGGATAAACAGCTACCCTGTTAGGTAACAAATGAGCTTCTTGCAAAAGGACAGAAAAAAACACCACAACCACAATCAATTAAAAAAAAAGAACTAATAAATGCAAATTTCAAGAGGAACTATGTATTTCATAGCATTATCTCCTACCTACTTCACAAATAAGCCAAATCAAGTGTAGTAAGATGATCTGATTAAATATATCCCTCTAAAATCAATACTTGCTACATGATTTCTACACAGAAAAATAACAACTGATTAACTTATTTTAAATCTTTTCCTTCAGCATACCAATAACAAAAAATGAATTAGCAATAATCTTTTTAGAAGTACCAAAGCCTTCCTCCTTTGCTCCTCTTCAAAAGAAACCTTGATAACGCTTTCCTTGGCAGAAAACCCTGGGATTGAGAGTATGAAAAGAAATACAACAAAGCCTGGAAATGGGGCACAGTGGCTTAGATGAACCTAGATAAAAAGAAAACAAAGGAACAAGCTCTGCAAAATTTCACTTTCACAGCTCAGAGCTCAATGTTAACAGAAATGAAAACCCCTTATCCTCTTGCGGGAAATATGTCTAAGCAGTGGCTGTTAACTTGGAAAATAAATCTATCTTGCAGATACCTGCCCATACCCATAAATGCCTTCTACAGCACTGAGCACTAAATATTTACTTTTGTACTGCCCTTTCTCTGACTAAGATGTTAGATGAACTATTGGGAACTATTTAAAAACTATTAAATTATTTTTTAAATACTTCCCAGGTACAAACTTTTCGAAACCAACGGTTATTTAGCTAAAATATTTAATCACCAGAAAAGGCATTCGCCTCACGGAATGACTTTTCCTATGTACAAGAATTCTTTCAGGGAAAGTAAGATTTAAGAGTTGCTGGTGTTGCCCTGCCAGTTCTCCTTGTCCTGTCCCCCATGACAAAATATTTTTCCTTTAAGATTTTCCTGGCCTAAGATGATGTTTACATTAATTTAATAATTCCTGCTAATCAGATTTAGAACAAAGATAACCTGACACAGTTAACCACACTCATATGCCTTTCAGCTGGTTTTCTTTTGTTCGCTACACCTGTATCCTTTTTTGAAAACAGATCAGCACCTCCTACGTGCAGAAGGCTAATGCCAAAAACAAATTTCCAAGCAATCCACATCCTTCAACATCATCTTGTCTTTTGCCGTTGATGCAAATACAAAATGAAAGAAATACAGCCACACCAATAGCAGGCTTCAAAATATGCCTGCTTACTAAGCACCTGTATCACACCACCTGTTCCTTCAGCTGATGTATGACACCCTTTAAAACACCAAACACAATAAAGAATGTTCACCCCGCACAACTGAGTGCAATGTAAACATCCCTCAGTAACAGTTAACTGAAGCGGGTACACTCACACAGAAAAAGACATCTTCCAAAGACACTGACTCAAGTGTGGAAGCTATCTACAGGGAGCACAGTCTTGAGTTAATGCGTAACCTGACCTTTGAAGGCATAGCTGGTTTTTACCATGCACCTGTCAGGGTGCTGGTCTGTCAGCCTCAAAACAGAGCTCTGCCTTTATCTGCACTCATGCAGCTTAACGAGTAAAATATGTAATCACAAGCAGACCAAGAGTCACCGACTGCAAGCAGTGTAAAAAGAATGCTGTGGTACAGAACAATTAGTGCCAATTTTAAGAGTATTCCTATTTATTTGGTCAGCCTCAAGAAGATTTAACTGTCATGCTGCAATAACAACAAGAGATTAAAACAAGTTACTTCTAATTACTGTTGTAACTGATACATCCAAGTTTCAAAAGCACAATGTGGTTTATAAAAAAAAACCAACAAAACAACTTGAGACAGGAGGACAGGTTGTTATTTAGAATCACGGGATCTAATATTTTTCTGATATGCAAGCCACCCCATCCAAACACCCACCTCTGCCTGTAATCTCACTAGTCATACCTCTCACAAGTATTAACTGCACCATTTAAAGCCTCATACATGACTAAAACTGGCACCCAGAAGGTGTAAAGAATCTCTGTGACATGGATTCACAATGGTGACAATTTAGGACAACTGCCCTCTTGCTATCCTGACTGTCTTGGACATAGTTTGTAAGGCAGTCAGAGCTCAAGCAAACACTCTGAAATAACCACCATGGGAGTGTGACTTGAGGCACAGGATAGAAGATCTAATTTAATCATACTACAGCAACCTTTAGAGAAATCTGATACTTCAAAAAAAATGAATATTTATTTAGATATATATTAAACTAGAAGTGTTTTGAGCCTAAGAAATTTATTTCTCAATTACACACTTGTACCTCTAAAAGTATTAAAGAGGTCTTTCTCTACTATAAACAGGCACAGCTTCATTACCTTCAAATCAGCAAGTATTAATCTCAGACTACTGTGGTAAATTACTGCATCTTAGAGACACTGCAGCAATAAAGCACTGGGCGTTCAAGTAAGATAGGATACAAACAATACAATGCTACTACCGCGTACTTTTAAAGGACTTAGAGTAAGAAAATCAAGAATAGCATTTCATAACGCCTCATACTGCTAGCTGTAAATTGATTTCACGCTGCTGGTGTCTACTCAGCTTGACATTTAATGAGTCAGTGCATCTCCTTCTTTACACAAAAACATCTTGGAAGGGAAGGGCCTGGTGTAAAGTTACCAGATTTGCAGAAAGAGAAGGCCACGCTTGTATTCTTACTTTGCAACTCATTTTCTTTTCTAATTACAATATATATTTACTTTTACATTATTTTTGCTAATTTTATGTTCACAAGTTTTTAAGGCCATCATTACATTTCAACTATAATTATATAAATAAGATTTAAAAAGAATAAGCTACCATGAAAATATCAAGGAGACATTGTGGTGATACATGACTTTTTGCCATTTGTATTTAAATAATAACAAAAAAAATCAGATTGAAAAGCACAATATCCTCCGGACTGAAAAGCCCAATATACTCATCAGCAGTATTTTTTAAAGAATTGGTGGATGCCACACAGCAAAAAATGCCAGCTGAAATTAACCTGTATCACTTTGAGATAAAAGCTTCTTTCATTTTGCATTGAGGACTAAACTAACATTTTACATCTAATGTCTAAATATTTAGCAGCTAATGCAAAGCATCATCAAATGTAAATTTAAAAAATAAAGTTTGTTTCCTGAAAACTTTATATTTTGAGGAAAAAAAAGGAGAGCAGTAAATTAAGAATCTCTTATTTGTGGATATCTAAAGAAACTAGCCCTCTGTTTGTGAGTGATAATTTTAAAATAGGGAAATTAAGAAATTGTAGTGACTGACCAATACATACATAAGACTTGTTACATTTTAAACAACAAGTCAGATGTATTTTTTCTTTTTAAGCAGTGTTGAGAGGGAGAGAGGGAGAAAAGTAGGGAAGGAAGAAAGAAACAAAAGATGCAGACAAATCTTCAGTCATCACTGATCTTTACTGCCTTACCTCAGTACCCTGTAGGTAGCCACATAGCCTGTAATCTTTGGCCATCTCCTGCTGCTGCTTCCAAAACAGTAGAAACATCTTATTTTATTACTTTATTATATTTTAATTATACCTAATATATTTGAAGTAATTGTCCCACTGCAGGAAT
>NW_009648250.1:6535455-6539233 GCF_000708025.1 Charadrius vociferus
CTTTTTTTCCTTCACAAATGTTTTTAACTTACTATTTGCCAAACATTCAACCAGACAACAGAGTCTTCCTTTCCACTGAGAAACGCACAGCCACTGTGCATGGTAGAGTGCCAAAGCATTAAAACCAGAACATAGTAACTAATAGAGATTGAAGAATTCTAGATTTGGACAAAAAATTGGAACATCTTCCATAAAAATTCGCTGCATGTGTTTGAACCTATTGTCACTCTGTCTGCACCAACATTGCCTTACGCTCATTTTATATCGTGCTACTTTGGAAATCAAATCAGCAGACCTGCCTTTAGGAAAACTAAGATACTAATACAGCATTTCTGCTACAGTTTTGGAAGCCACTGTAGGATCCAGGGCATATTTGGAACATTCCGTACGTGTGACAGTGTGAAATGAATGGAAACCCTCTCTCTAGTGCACACTCTTCAGCTGCCAGAAGAACCTGGCATACAAGCAGCTGGCACTGAAATGATCAGGTCATCATCACCTCAGTGCAGATGGTTTGCTTTCCAGATGTCTATTATTAAACAGTTGCAATTTGTTTTCTGGATAAAAAGAACCTGATCCTACAGACACATGCAGACATAATGCCACCCATGCTACTTCCAGGAATACTGCCAACTGAAGTCAATGGCAATAAATCACAGAGGCAAAATTACTAGTACACATTTCTGCACGATAAGAATTTGTGCCTGACTCACTCAAAATCATATGGCTAAACATAAATGGATGCAACACTTTCAAGTTACACTTTCAGATGCAGACATCTTAATTAATTTATAGATAGCCTGTAAGATTATTGAAAGGAGAAAATCATTTACGTTTAGATTTACTTACCTCAAGACCCAAATATATTTAGACTCAGCTTCAGTTTCCCCTACAGATTAAATAAATTAAAATTCACCACAGAAATTTCAAAATAGAACAGGAAAAGATCATAAAAACAACAGAGCTAGCAATATGACTCTTACTACGCTAATACAAACATGTGCAAGTGTCCTGTGAGAGTACAATTATGACACTACTACACAGAAATCCTTCCATGGATTAAAAAACTAATTCAGTCATCTGTAGTACACAGAACAAAACAGCAGTGGCTTTTGGGGTACAAGAGACAGAACTGCAAGTCCACTGCACTAAATGCATTGTTGAGTACAACTTGTGCCAGCTATGAAAACATCTCGGTGATCTGTTTTCAGTTGCCAGTTTATTGTCTCTACAATAGACTGATCCCTTTAATTTGCTTCGGTTGGAGAAAACGGACAGGCAGGAGCTGATCCAGGCTCCCTTGAAGTGAGTAAGAACCTTTCCATTAGCATCAGTGGCCTTTAAATAAAACTCTCTTGGCATCTATCCACTCACGTTCTATCTGCATGCAATTTAGGTAATCCGGCAAAATAATCCCATGCATTTACAAACACAAATAACCTCCCTTCTCTCACTCAAAACAAACAAAGAAAAGTAAAATTATTTCAAAGGGCAGTACTTCTCCTCCTTCAATTGAAAACATATCCTAAACTCAATCTGAATATTTACTGTGGTATTTAATGGCTTACTCCTAGGTTTAAAAAAATTCTGGTAGCATCCTCTTCCTTAGCTTTGTGTTCTAAAAAAGATGATTCTTCTTTCTTCCTTCTCTCATTCATCTCTATGCTCTAGTTAGGCTGGGAACTCCTTAAGAAACACCTGCTTTTATTAAAAATACCTGGGCAGCACTGCAAAACAATTAAGAGCAAACATGTACAAGTTTAAGCAGGTATTTTCATTGATGTATTGTTCCTTACCTACAAAGTAAGGGAAAAAAAAAAAAAAGAAAAAGTGTACAAAAATGGAAAATCATATATAGTTTTCTATTATACCAATTTCCATCCACATGATCTCAACATAAGCACTGGATGTTCAAAGTCCTAATTTAGTTCAGATGAAGCTGCAGCAGAAGTAACAAAATCCAAAAATATTATTCAGCAAGGCATTTAATGTATCCTGGTTCATTTAGGATTCTTACTTTAATGCTGTGAAAAGAAAATTTCCAGCAGTTTCATTTTACTAGCACATATTTACGCTTGAGAATTTTTCGACTCTTTCTTCAAGGCCCTTCTTCAAAGCCTAAGTTCAGAATGAGATGGATTCATCTTATAAACTCACACAAGAATGTCTGTGAACCAGCCAAAGAAAAATGTCTGAAATTCTTCCCAGAAAGCCATATTACTAGTAAGATTATAAGGGCCATCAAACTGCACCTTAAAACTGCAAGTTAATTAGCACAAGAGAAAGAATTGGTTCAGGGGACAAACACAGGGAAAGGATGATACAATGGTTTGGGTTGGAAGGGACCTTAAAGATCATGCAGTCCAGCTCCCCCTGCTATAAGAAGGGACATCTTCAACTGGATCAGGTTGCTCAAAGCCCCATCCAACCTGAACTTCAATGCTTCCAGGGATGGGGCATCTACAGCCTCTCTGAGCAACCCATCCCCGTGTTTCACCACCCTCACTGTAAAAAAATTCTTCCTAGTCTGAATCTACCCTCCTTTAGTTTAAAACCATTAGCCCTTCTCCTATCGCTACAGGCACTACTAAAAAGCCTCTCTCCTCCTTTTTATAAGCTCCCTTAAATTACTGAAAGGCCACAATAATGTCTCTCTGGAGCCTTTTCCTCTTCACGCTGAACAAACCCAACTCTCTCTCAGCTTTTCCTCACAGGAGATGTGTTCCAGTCCTCTGATCATCTTTGTGGCCCTCCTCTAAACCCACTCCAACAGGTTCATGTACTTCTTATGTTGAGGCCCCAGAGCTGGACACAGTTCTCCAGGTAGGGTCTTACCACAGTGGAGTAGAGGGGCAGAATCACCTCCCTCAACCTGCTGGCAACACTTCTTTTGATGCAGGCCAGGATGTGGTTGGCTTTCTGGGCTGTGGGTACACATTGTTGGCTCATGTTGAGCTTTTCATCCACCAGTACCCCCACATCCTTTTCCTCAGGGCTGCTCTCAATCCCTTCATCCCGCAGCCTGTATTGATACTGGGATTGCCCCAAGGCAGGGGCTGAACCTTGCACTTGGCCTTGTTGAACCTCATGAGGTTCACCTGGGCCTGCTTCTCCAGCCTGTCCAGATTCCCCTGGATGGCATTCCGTCCCTCAGGCGTATCAACCACACCACCCAGCTTCGTAACATCTGCAAATTTCCTGAGGGTGCACTTTATCCCACTGTCTATGTCACTGATGAAGACACTGAACAATACCGTTCCTAATATGATCCCCTGAGAGACACCACTCATCACTGGTCTCCATCTGGACATTGAGCCATTGACCACTAATCTCTGGATGCGACCATCAAACCAATTCCCCATCCACCAAACAGTCCACCCATCAAATCCATACCTCTCCAATTTAGAGAGCAGGATGTCGTGGGGGACCATGTCAAAGGCCTTACAGAACTCCAGATAGATGACATCCATAGCTCTTCCCTTATCCACTGATGTAATCACTCCATCATAGAAGGCCACTAGGTTGGCCAGGCAGGACTTGCCCTTGGTGAAGCCATGCTGGCTGTCTCAAATCACCTCCCTGTCCTCCATGTGCTTTAGCATAGCTTCTAGGAGGATCTGTTCCATGATCTTCGCAGGCAGAGAGGTGAAGCTGACAGGTTGGTAGTTCCCAGGGTCCTCCTTTCTACCCTTTTTTAATATGGGGGCAGTGTTTCCCCTTTTCAGTCAGCAGGGACTTCACCTGGCTGCCATGACTTTTCATGGAGAGTGGCTTGGCA
>NW_009648250.1:6539345-6547686 GCF_000708025.1 Charadrius vociferus
AGAGGCGTGGGAAGAGAGGTTGCCAGTGAAGACTGAGGCAAAAAAAGTTGTTGAGTACCTCAGCCTTCTCCTCATCCGCTACCAGTTTGCCAGCTGTGTTCATCAGGGAAATATGCTTTCTTTGACCTTCCTTTTCTGGCTGACGTACCTGTAGAAGCCTTTCTTAGTATTCCTTGCGTCCCTTGCCAAATTCAGCTCCAACTGTGACTTGGCCTTCCCTATCCCTACCCAACTGGGCAGCGTCCCTGTACTCTTCCCAGGATACCTGTCCCTACTTCCACTGCCTGTGCATTTCCTTCTTGCCCTTTAGTTTGACCACCAGGTCTTGACTCATGCATGCCAGTCTCTTGCCTTCCTTTCCAGATTGCTTACACCTGGGGATCAAAAGCTCTTGTGCTCTATGGAAAGTCATCCTTAAAGATCTGCCAGCTCTGTTCTGCTCCCTTGTCCCTGAGGGCAGTTTCCCAGGGGATCCTGGTAACTAACTCCTCGAAGAGCTGGAAGTTTCCTTTCCTAAAATTCAGGGTCCTGACTTTACTTTTCACCTTATCTGTAACCCTCATGTCTGCCCACTGCACCAGTGTGTGATCACCACAGCACAGGCTGCCTCCAATCTTGACATCACCGATTAGCTCACTTGCCTTGGTGTTCATCAGGTCCAGTATCGCATCGCCTCTGCAAGGGCTGCCTGTTACCTGGCTTAAGAAGTTATCCTCAATGCACTCCCCAGGAGTCTCCTGGATTGCCGACAGCTCACCCTGCTACTTTTCCAGCAGGTGTCCGGGTGGTTGAATATACAGTGGCTTCTCAGCAAAAGGCATTATAGGCAACACTGCTTACTGTAGATTCAGCTCTAATGCTTCTAGTACCAGCACCAGCCACTATAAAGCTAATTCAATCCACCTATAGATGGTCTCATCACAGTTTCCAAGCACCTCACAACTTTAAAACATTTAGATTTATCATATGGCTGATGGGTCAAGAAGTGGTATCACTGCCTTTTACAGAAGAATTAGCTGTATTATTGATGCAGACACTTTATGGGAGAACACAGAACTGAATCCAGGTCTCTCAGCTCCCATACTTGCATCCATAGCCAGAGGACCACGTTTGTTATACAGTACCTGCTATATGATGGTACAATATACAAGCACAAGGAGAGTTCGATAGGATACAAGAAAGCAGAAGCAAAGCCAACCAACAAAACCCCTAAACCACCACCACCAGAACCAAACCAAGCTATCCAGTACACACTGTACTTTCTTTCAGGCTCATTATTGAACTTCCTATTCAGTCTTTAATTTATTATCTCTCTATATATTAATCTACCTATGTGTGTCAACATACATATATGTGTATATATATTTACACACCTGTATTGATACCACAGAATCACAGAATGGTCAGAGTTGGAAGGGATCTCTGGAGATCATCTAGTCCAACCCCCCTGCCAGAGCAGTGTCACCTACAGCAGGTTGCACAAGACAGTGTCCAGGCAGGTTTTGAACATCTCCAGAGTAGGAGACACTCTGACATTTCAGATTGGGAGAACCACCTCTCTGGGCAGTCTGTGCCAGTGCTCTGCCACCCTCAAAGTAAAGAAGTTCCTCCTCATGTTAAGATGGAACTTCCTATGTTCAACTTTGTGCCCGTTACCTCTTGTCCTATCACTGGGCACCACTGAAAAAAGACTGTTCCCATCCCCCTTTAAGTTTATAAGCGTTGATAAGATCCCCCCTCGGTCTTCTTTTCTCTAGACTAAAGAGAGCCTTTCCTCATAAGAAAGATGTTCCAATCCCCTAATCATCTTCGTAGCCCTTTGACAAACCCTCTCCAGCAGATCCCTGTCCTTCTGGAACAGGGGAGCCCAGAACTGGACGCAGTACTCCAGATGCAGCCTCACCAGGGCAGAATAAAGGAGGAGGATGATGTCCCTCGACCTGCTGGCCACACTCCTCTTGATGCACCCCAGGATGCCATTCGCCTTCTTGGCCACCAGGGCACATTGCTGGCTCATGGTCACTCAGGACTCCCAGGTCCCTTTCCACAGAGCTGCTCTCCAGGAGGTCAGCCCCCAACCTGTACTGATGCATGGGGTTATTCCTCCCCAGATGCAGGACCCTACACTTGTCCTTGTTGAATTTCATTAGGTTCCTCTCTGCCCAACTCTCCAGCCTGTCCAGGTCACGCCGTAAGGTGGCACAGCCTTCTGGCGTGTCAGCCACCCCTCCCAGTTTTGTGTCACCAGCAAACTTGCTGATGGTACACTCTATCCCTTCATCCAGATCATTGATGCATATATTGAACAGAACCAGACCCAGTACTGACCACTGAAGGACACCACAGTTAACAGAAAATTTCAGGATTACTGTTTCTAATCATACATCCTTCAACCACATTACTATTCCTTCACACAAACTATTTTGATTCAAGAATTGCTTGACCTGCAATTTCCCCTCAGAATAAAGTAAAAAAAAAAAAAAAAAAGGGGAAAAAGAAAAGTTAAGTGCTTTGTTTATTCCCCCTTGAAATCCTTTTTGATGCCCTAAAGACATAGAAAGAAGTGGGAAAGGACAACTAAAAGCCTCTTTGTTACTTGCATGTCAGAGGTTACATGAATTACATGTATAAAGTATTAACTATGTTGCTTGCTCAAACTTCCTCTAGCAACTGATTTTTCCCCCCTAGGAAAAGGAAGATTTTCACAGTGGAAAAGAAAACGGCACATTACGTCAGTTCTGATGTTTAGAACTATTGGCAGTGATTGTCCTCTATGAGCACCCCGAGGCTGCTGGTGCTAGTACTACTGTGCATGCATGTGAACATACAGTATTAGAACATATGCATTCATACTATTAATACATTTTCCACCATATCCAAACCTGATACTTTTGAATTTCAGCTGGTAAGTGATTTATTTTACCTTTTTAATCACCTAATGTTTTACGAGTTAAAACTGGTCTCATTATGGTGCAGGAAAAAATTATGCAATGTATTCGATTGCAAAGTATTGCATGGGGGGAGCTAGGCAAGGGCCAAGTAAAAAGAATGTTGAGTTTATCTCTTGTGGTTAATGGTTCGTATCCAGTCCTGCTCAATAGTGTCTGAAGCTCACTACCATGAATGTTTTGTTACCACTGAGTTGGTGGAACCAAACTAGCAGTGATGAATTTTCCAAGCTGTAAAGTTTTAATTAGCACACTTGTTCTGGAGCACAAATAGAACACATTCTCCTTGAGTCCAACAATGCTGCATACTTTCCCTTTTATGTAATTTTAAAAAAGCTAAATAAATGGCCTATAATACCAGTACTTATTAAGACAAAACACAGCGGACCTTCTCTACAGCTATCATATCCTGTGGGAGTCAATACTCCCTACTGCCCATCCAGCTTGCCTGCAGTTTGTCTTCTGCCACAGCTGGTACAAGATCAGCATATTTGATGTCAATACAAATTTTCTATCTGCTTCTGGGGGCACAGAACTACCTCCTGAAGAGCAGGTGACATTTTCAAACAAAAAATATAATGTTATTAATAACTTGGTCAAAAATTGGGTATCATTTCTCACAGAGTTCAAAAGTTGGAACTCAAAGAGGCAACTCCTAAGGAAGATGTGAAGCATCTTAAACAAATATAAGTAATGATGTAAAAATGTCATAAAATACAAGAGACTTTCCTTGTACTAATTCTTTCAAAATTCATGGCCGTCCATAGAAGCTCATACTTTCAGATCAGCAATAATTAAACAGTTTTAAATCAAAATAAATAAATAAGCATAAGTGAAGACTGTAATATCAACCTAAAAGGAAAGCATTTACCCAGTAGTCTTTCCTGTGTATGCAATGCCCAAATTTTTCTTCTTTTTTTGACTTCACCTAACATATATAAAGAACAAAACAGAAATTTATTACAGACTTCCTAATCTTCTTTCAACTGGAAACAGATAGAGAGAAAATAATCTGCAAGCCTCACAATTTTTATGTCTGTCACAACTAACAAGCTTAATGTAGATACTGGAACATAGCAGGTAAAGGGAAAAAACCAATCAGACTTTCAAAAAAGACTGTTTGCTCATTTATCAAAGCAAAAGAAAAGCACTACTCTTACAGTTTCATCTAGATCCTATCCAGGTCATCTGAATAAAAAGATAGTTTGAAAAGCAGCCTACTTAGCTATTGCTGAATTTGTTCTGGATATAACTAGAGAGAAAAATTACATATTTCCTAGGCTGCTGTTGAATTTTGCCAAAATATCCATTGAATCAGAAAAAAAAAAATATTCCTCTCTCTCTCCCTATCTCCAAACTATGAGATACAGCCAATAACCCTTTCCTAAAAATATATCAGGGATTTTGATTTTCCTAGTAACCTCAAGCAAAACAAATTAATGAGTGAAGGGCTGATATAACACGCACTTCTACAGAACGCGCACTTCAATGCAGAAACACGTGGATGCTGCAGCTGCTAGCTGCTAGGGTCCTGTCCTCAGCTTCAGCAGCTCTAAACCTTGTTTCATATTAAAAGCACCACGACTGAGCACAATGTTATCTACTTCTGTTAGGTAAAAGCGGAGTTGGGAGCGTTTTGTTCTTTGGAAGCTTAAATCCTGTCTGTGTTTATATCCTTGATACTTGTAAGGGACAAAAAAAGTACAGTAATAGTTCAACAAAAGGACTCAAAATTAATACAAGATTCCAAGGATTTTACAGTATTTTTTAATTTTAATTATTCAAGGAAGTTCTTTCAATTGCCTGAAGAGCTGTCAGATGAAGTGGGGAAAAAGTACTTCAGGGAAACAGTAGCTAGTGGTCTTTCAGAGTAATTTAACAAGAATATAACAGAATTAAAGCAGAGCTGCTGTGGCTAAGGAGAAACCTCCAGACGCTGCCAATTTTTTATGCCTTCAATTAGAACTTCGCTGGCCTCAGTTTAAGATCACCACCTGTTTACATACCGATTATCATGGGAAAGGGAATCCAAAAGGACTCCTAGCCCTGGAGAAGCCACCACACTGCTACATTTGCATCTTATGACACTCAGCCATCTGCCACTAAGCTTCGTTTGATCCAAGTAGTTTGTGGCCCTGGATTTTTCTCTTGGTCTCCTGGGAACACTTCCTGGATGCCAATTTTCTACTTTCTTACCAGAAGTTCTCACTATTTATACCAAAACTTCTGCAATTCTGTTATGATCATTCCATACACCAGCTATAAATTATATTTTTAATATTCCATCCTCCCAAAGCAATGCATTGTGTCAGTCAACAGTATTCTTCTTCTGTTCAGCACCCTCAAAAATACTTTGACCCAAGGTCAGAGTTCTCTCAGCAGCAGTGGGCTACCTTTCAAGAGTAGTTTTGCAGACTACATTTTCATTTTCAAATCAGTGGTGAAGGAATGTCCCAGAAAATCAGTAGGACCAGGTGATCGTCTATCTTGTTGACACCACCTTTGCTCCACAAGAGGCATCAGTCTCCAGCTCTCCTTGGGTTCACAGCTCACCAGAAGCCACTGCCTCCCTGAAGGACACTGCTCTCAAATGATTGTAGCTGCAGCTCAGCACTGGCCCCACTGCACAGCACTCAGAAGTGTACTCACCTGCTGCCTTTGGCATCTGTACTTTAGATCCAGTGTTTCTTCTCACTCTCTATATATTCATACTACATTGTGGAGATTCTTGCCTTCTCCTATTCCACAGCTGAAACAGAAACTTGCTAAAACATATCTTCATTCTTCCTTGTTTTAACATTCTGTATTTATTTGTCAGTTTCTGCATCTCTCAGGATCATAACCAGTTGTTCCAACTACAAAGAAATTCTACTGCTTCAGGCTCTTTTCTGAGGAACAGAGTGGTTGTATTGATTTTGCTAGACTTTAGATGCTGTATTGCCCCAATGTTCATCCCCAAGAAAGGGAAATGTTAAGGCCAGAGCTCGTGGAATTCTTACTGACGCTGCTAGTAAAGAGTGTGAACTCCAGCAGCTGTTCAACCATAGCAGAACCTGCTCACATGTTTGCATTTAAAATCACTCAGAGTCCCAGCAATATTCTGTATACTGTACACTATGCTGTACAACGTAGTCTACATTCGTACTTAGCTCTATACCCAATTACCATTACTACATTACGGACAACAGAACAGGTTCAGTCAAACACAGCAGTGATAGCTGAGGTATAAAAACTACAGATAAACTGAATGCTATAACAAGGGTAAGAATGCAGTCCTGATGGACAGTCTAATCACAGATCGGTCAAAGTAATTATTGACCAGACAGTTTGACCAGGGATATTTTATCACTTTAAAATACACATAAGGCGTGCATGGTTCATTCTCCACAAAAGTATTTCCTGGCAAATATTCCATTACTGGTGAAGAAAGTAGAAGGTATCCTAGACTAGAACTGGGTTTTTTTTGTTTGTTGTTGGGGTTTTTTTTTAATAATGAGAAAAGAAACAGCAACCCCCACTTCAAGATGTGTTTAAAGAACCACAGTAACTATGACAAAATTATTTTTTCCAAATGTACCCAATACATAGCTTTGGGAGACATATCCAGGTAGAAAGCTTGAAAAGAAAGTAATTTTCATCACTTCAACATGAAGTGTGGAGAGAAAAAAAAAACATGTCAACATTTCAAATTATGCCAATTTCTTTTATTGCTTCAATAACCTGTATCATACGAACAACAACAAAAAGCACCACAGTATGATAAATTCTATTCAAGATCTGTAAGAAAACAGTTTTTCTTTTCACAGCAAAATTGTTCATCCCAGAGGAGCCGACATAAAAAATAGTAAGATCATTCTAATGGGCAGATATTAATGCTAGAAAAACACACTGCGTTGGCAGTACTAATAATAGGGTATGCCATCTAGCTCTTTGCAGCCTTCTTCTCTCACCTAATACACAAAGTATTCAAGCATCAAGTTACTGAACTCCCAGATACCACTAAAAAGATTTGCGTTACACATAGGGTCTGACAGGGCACAGATTGAACACCTTCATATGAAAGGAAAGAGATGAAAGAGGACAGCTTGCACCTCAAAGCAGGTTTGCAAAGTTCCCCGCTTGTAGCAACAACAATACACTCATGCACGCTCATCCAAACTTATCAAACAAGTCTTTAGTAAACCACACTCCAGTATTGCTGGCAGTATTATATACATATAAAACCCCTCTCTATCTTCAGAGCTTTCAATTGTGTCCCTTGTGAGCCCTTCCACTTAAAAAACCCAACCAGTAACTTTGAATTTCACTCTGCTTCCAGCAGGTGTTTCATTCACATGCATGCAAGAATGAGTGTGTATGAAATGAAAGACCGAGAGAACAGTAACTACAGACCAGTCTTCAAATTAATACAATGCAAGACAGAAGCACATCTCAGCTGTGATTAGTGGTCAGTTTTTGTCACTCATGCTTTCTTAAATGACACGTTAAATGACTGATAGCACACGCAAATATCCAGTATCAACTGGCATATGAACTGATTTATTTACACTGCTGATTGAAAACCAAACATGACTGTCATCCGTCTATTCCAACAATCATTTTAGAAATTACTGAGATCAATTTTGAAAAATCGAAGTCACAACAGGTATTGTGTATCTAGACCTGCTCAGGATTGGTCTCGTATTCACCCACCTCACTGAGAGCATTTCTAATTACTCCCCATGCATACAGTAATTTCACTTTTTTCCCAGTCTTCCTACCACCCAGACTCAATAAGTTTGTTTTATTTTTAAACGCCAGCCCTGCTGCTACCCTGTAAAGACACAAATCCGAAAGAATGATTGCTTTGGAGAGTCAGTAAAGTGTGTGCATGCAGACATAACCTGTGCATCTCAATACAGCCTACCTACAAGCAGCAGAGCCAGAGGTAATTCCTTCGGGGCTAGGCGCTGCCCCAGCAGCACAGCGCATCCCCAGACAGCGCTGTGCTCCGCTGCCCTCTCAGCGCCGCTACCACACTGGCAGCAGCAGAAGAAAAACAAACGTCGTCCTGCTCCTACAACTACAGAGCGGCTTCGTTACCACCTCCCCGTCCCAGCTGTGTTACTTTGTCTCTTCCACTTGGCTCCGTAAATCAAGACCGTGTCTTTCAGATAAGGGGGAAAGACTTCTGACCATCCCTGGCTAAAGTTACAAACTCAGCAACGCTCCCGAACAGAGAGGAAAAACGACCCTGGCCGTGCCAGTCTGTACTTCTGCCCGATAAAGCAACTTCTTGGCGGCAAGAGGCAGCTCGCAACGGCCCCGCCTGTACCACCCGCAGGGAGAGCAGCACAGGGCGCCGCGCCGCACGGGGCCCGGCAGACCAGACCGCGTCCCGCTCGCTGCGTGCC
>NW_009648250.1:6549133-6628920 GCF_000708025.1 Charadrius vociferus
CCCCACCCCACCCCCGGTAGAAGGAAAAAAACCAACCACCCGGCAGTTACATTTGTTTGTATGCCTCTGTGTCAAAGAGACACCGTGAATGTTAATTAATGAATATTTGAGAAGCACTCTGAGGTTAAAGGCACTACATGAAGTTTAAACCGGACTCAGCTCCCTGACTTGCCAGACGTTATTGTAATATGTATGTCAGTAATATTTTCTGGACCCAAATGCTGACTTGGGCTATCCTGTCTAGCTGGCTGGAAAGGAAGCTAATGTATTCACCCTGACTGTATTAAAAGGACTGTCTTCTTGTACAAAAATGTGATCTCCCAACTACACAGACACTTGTTCCTCTGAGTCACTTGAGCCACCAAATGTACTGAAGTGGCACACATGCTGCTGAACCTATGTTTGCACTAATGACTGGGCTGGTTTGTCTATACAGAATTCTGCAATAGCACAGTTCTCTGCCTGGATACAATTACCCCTTCTGAGAACAAAAATGATCTCGATCCTTCTGTGAAGGAGTTTGATGTTATTTACACCTGTATGAGGGAGAAATAAGACAGTCTCTGTATGCCATCAGGTGTTTCTGCATAACTTACTGCACACAGATGGTGCTTTGGGAATCAGCTGGATTGCTTATATCCAAAGCCGATTCCACAGCCACTTAACTAACCTCTAGGCCAGAGAACAGGGATTTCTGTACTGTCAAATTCATCGTTGGCAATGAAATGTTGAATAAATACAAGTAAGGCAAGACTGCGTTTATTGAGCCCAGAAGAAAATATCTATAGGTAGCTGAAATCATCTACCTGGACTTGTGCAAAGCATTTGGCACTGACCTGCATGACATCCTTGTCTCTAAATTGGAGACACATGGATTTGACAGATCGACCATTTGGTTAATAAGGAATTGGCTGGGTGGTTGCACTCAAAGAGTTACAGTCAACAACTCAACATCCAAGTGGCAACCAGTGATGAGTGGCATTCCTCAGGGGTCGGTATTGGGACCAGTGCCGTTTAACATCTTTGTCGGCGACATGGGCAGTAGGATTGAGTGCACCCTCAGCAAGTTTGCCAGTAACACCAAGCTTTGTGATGTGGTCAACATGCTGGAGGGAAGAGATGCAATCCAGAGGGACCTGGACAGGCTTGAGAGGTGGGCCTGTGCCACTAGGCCAAGTGCAAGGTCCTGCACGTGCGCCCAGGCAATCCCATGCACAAATACAGCCTAGGTGGAGAATAGGTTAAGAGTAGCCCTGAGGAAAAGGATGTGGGAGTACTGGTGGATGAAAAGCTCAACATAAGCTGGCAATGTGCGCTCATAGCCCAGAAAGCCAACCCCATCCTGGGCTGCATCAAAAGAAGCATGACCAGCAGGTTCAGGGAGGTGATTCTGCCCCTCTACTCCACTCTGGAGTACTGCATCCAGCTCTGGGGCCCCCAGCATAAGAAGGACGTGGACCTGTTGGAGTGAGTCCAGAGGAGGGCCATGAAGATGATCAGAGGGCGGGAGCCCCTCTCCTATGAAGACAGGCTGAGAGAGTTGGGGTTGCTCAGCCTGGAGAAGACTCTGGGGAGACCTTATAGCAGCCTTCCAGTACATAGAGGAGGCCTACAGGAAAGATGGGGAAGGACTCTGTATCAGTGAGCGTAGAAATAGGACAAGGGGTAATGGTTTTAAACTGGAAGAGGGTAGATTTAGGTTAGATATTAGGAAGAAATTCTTTACTGTGAGGGTGGTGAGACACTGGAACAAGTTGTCCAGGAAAGCTGTGGATGCCCCATCCCTGGAAGTGCTCAACACCAGGTTGGATGAGGCTTTGAGCAACCTGGTCTAGTGGGAGGTGTCTCTGCCCATGGCAGGGGGGGTGGAAATACATGATCTTTAAGGTCCCTTCCAAATTTAACTGTTCTATGATTCTATATAGGGCAAATGCCAGACCAAGAGTTGTAGAAGTCCAGTGGATAAGCAGGAAAGTGTCATGCAGATAGATTCTGCCTCTCCTAGATGTGCAAGCCTGGTGGCACAGAAGTAATAAAATGGAGCAACAGGCAGGATGTTGCTGTTTTTCACAATGCTCTGAAAATGAAGGTGGCAAGGGTAGTTTGGAGGGGTAAATTTTTTTCACACTGTAAGGAGAGAGGAAAGTATGTTTTTCACGCCAGTATCTTTACTGGGTGACTACCTCACCTCAATAGAGGTGTGCCACTGACGGCCTAGTCCTCAGCAGTATTACTCCATCTCACATCCATAAGGGGTAAACAATGTCCCACAAAAGGGGGCCTGTCCACTTCAGGCAATAGTTATTGCTGGTTTTGCCACCTCAGTTTCAACTTACAGCCATGCTTCCTTTTTAGCTTCAGGCACCACCACCAAACCATTGAACAGCTACAGGATGGTGGGGTCCAGTACAGTAGTTTTTGGTGACTGTGATGTAGCAAGGGTGCTTCCTGAACCAAATATAGGTGCTTTTTTTTTTGGGGGGGGGGGAAGGAAGGCAGGAAGGGAGGAAAGACGTCTGAAATAATTTCTGCTTTACAGCCCTTTGCCAAACATACACAGAGCGAATATATTTTCCAAAAGCATAAAGAAGTAACTTTCATTATCAAGTCCAACAAGAGGACAATGTCTCTGAAAAAAACAACCTGTATTCCTAAAAGTTTGAGTGATAACAGCTAGTGTGAGCTGGGACTACAGAAGACAGGGAATTTTGACTATTCCTTTTATCCTTTAACGCACATCTTGAATTGCTACATGAATCAGTAAAGAAAAAACTTTCAACTGAATTATCTATTTATGTTACGTTCTGCTTTTGTACTTTCTGATCATTTTCCTATCCAGATTTCCATCAGTCCCTTTAAACTATGGTATTATCCAAGAATCTGAGGAAATAACTTCAAGGGTTATTACTCAAACCATGTACTACTATATCCCTCATATGGTGAATTCCACCAACATTTGACTGTAAACACTATTCAAGATGCTGCTCACCTGAAACTGCTACCTCACTGTGAATGCTTTATTGAGTAGAATGCACCATTTTTGTTTAAAAATTGATCGATGGAAGTAATTGGAAAGCAATTTTTAATCCAGTTTTGTCTTTCATTGACTAGCAACAAAGGCAGCAATATCAGTAGGTATTGTTTGGTATTTTGGCAATTTTGTCAGCAGAAACATCCTACAAGTCTACCTGTAATGCATTTGGTGTAGTAGAAGCATGAATTTGATTTGGATTTGCCAAAATCAGTGGACAGAGGTAAAGTGTACAGATAGAAGGATCATGCTTTCCAAAGACACACAAAATAGACCCTCTACCAGAAGTCCACAGGAAGGGAATGGTATCTTTTATGTGGTGATGATTAGCCATATTTATGGATAAAACATTTTTGTATTTCACACATACAGCTGAAGTAACTTCAGAACAATTCAGCGTTTCCTTCCTGTAGAAAAAAAAAAAAAAGCACCTTTGAAAGCTTTGAGGGTAAGTATGGTTACAAAAGCTATTGTGTGTCACATCTGCGACCATAATACTCACTCTCCGAGTCTTTTCAGAGAAGTCTGCCTTGACCTCATAGCAAGGAGACAGCTGCGCCTAAGAAATGTGAGCAAAAGCATCAGGCAGCTCTGTCTGAGCTCTAAAACAAGCAGCATTTGGGGACGTCTCTTTCATGCAGAGATGAGATCCACAAGTTAGGTGGGAGCATTATTACAACAGTTGAGCAACAACGAAGCGACAGCTTTCCTACTTACTATGTCATGCTATCAACCTCAAATGGCTTTGATATCATGCTGGTCACTGATGGATCCCAGGTAGAAGTCTTTCTTCTGTGACCCTGAAGCCAGTGAAAAGATCCATCAAGAGTTTGGGAAGCATGCCATGCTACTTCAGCTCCAAGCCTCCCTTTGTTGGTGAAAGTGGGCTTTCCAGGCTAGGGCTGTCCCATTTCCTTGCTCTGCTATTGCACCTTTTGATTTGGCTGTTTGGCTTTCTTGGCTGAAACTGGAGGAAGAAGGGGAGTCTAAACTTTCCTTAGGCATAACAAACTGGTGAAACCCAGGGAAATAAAAGAATAAAGTGATTGCTACCATTCTGAGTTATCTTGTTACTCACGTGGGCCAGTAAATTCAATGCCTGTGTTACAACTACTAACAAAAGCTACTTTTATATATATATTCAGCTGTTTCACAGTCTTTCAATATTGGTGGAAGACAATACAACCTCAAATTACAGCTTTTGCAAAGGCCCAGTTCATGAACTCTTTTTCTAAACTTTATACAAAAGGGTATTCAGATATTCCTGTTCACAATAATACTATCAGTAGCTCTCTTAAACAGTGCTTTAACAACTCAAGTATGGTAAATATGCTTCTGCAAGTAATACTTCACTGAAAGAAGACAAAGAATCTGAGCACTCTTGTGCTTTCAGCAAGTTGTCACAACTTTCTAACCAACACGTCTCCAGCAGCAGAGACGTTAGCACAGACCATTTTTAGCAGCAGTTTAAGCAAAGCTGGCTAAACCAGAACTGTGCCAGGACACCATCTATTAGTGTGACTCCATTGTGGGGAAAGCTGCAAAGAGGGAACAACTTGAGGCACCAATTTTTTTTATACCACTTCCAGCTAGATCTCTGAAAATATGTCTGTCCTAAGCTCCAACAATGAAAGCAGCAGCAGATTTTGTGTGCACTGTGCCAGTGGAAAATATCTATATGCAGAGTAGTTCTTACTAGAACAGCTCTGCTTATAAAGTTGCTTAGAATAAATTGTCATCAGCAGCACATTGCGATCAAGGAGGGGTTGTTTTGTCTTTTGAATAGACAAGTCCAATTGGTTAGGTTAATTCAAGCACTGGGGAAGAACACATACAATGGGATTTAGCAAAATTTGGAATGAGATCAGCAGCGCCAAGTCAGAATAAAAGCTCTCTCCAGCATACTGTTAACAGTGCCAAAAATGGATCAAGGTTTCTTCCTTGCCTTGGTCAGACGCCTTTGTGGTAAAATAACTGTCTTATATTTCAGGTGGCTTTTGGCATAGACCTTGATACGGAAATAAACAACTGATGCACATTGGATTGCTGCAGGCTGTATGACATGTTACATAATTGAAGTGAATGCTTTAGATAAGTCAAACTAAATACAGTTAAAACATCTTGATATAGAATGTATCTTACTTATTTGATATCATTAACTTTGTGCAGAAAATGACCTTACAGAAGTAATAAAAAAAACCCTTCACTTATAACCCTTCTTACACTTGCATTTTCTTACAGCACCCAGTATTTCCAAATTTCTCCTACATTTCAGCTGTTTCATGCTTTGAGGTCTGGATCATAGTACTTTGGGATGCTTCCATTGGTTAACTAATTAAACCACTTTAATTAATATCAACAGGAGCAGAGATTGAATTCTGCAGAGTCTTCCTGGTGTGGTAACACTGTCAGTGGAAAAGAACTGAGTAATACAGCCTGTTGGCTATACGAACTGTTAGTTGGTCTGAGATCCCTCTAGAGGGAGATGTCCCTCCACAGATTTCTTTCTAGGCGCAAGACCTATTTAGTCTTAGCAAGACACCAGCTAGGAAATGCAGTCTTGACATTGATTAGCAAACCAACTAGGTGTATTCTGTAAACACAGGTGTGGCTGGTCTCTGGTGTATCAAATTTATAGTCTTGATCACGATGCATTGCAGGAACCGGTATTGTACTCTACTAAGCTTTTGGTCTTTATTTGAAATTAAAGGATAGGCAACGACTGGACCAGAACTTACAGCTGAACTTCCTGAGAAAAATAAGCTTTAGGATGCGGCTTTTCTATCTTTACCACAGTTCTGTGTGAAATACCTGTTTTAATCTTGGAATCCAATGGCCATTTTGATATTCTGGCATCTATTACTTGGTGGGTCCTCCCCAGTTAAAATAACATTCTGCCTTTTTTTTTTTTCTAATATGAAACAGTGCCTGTAATGTGTACTAGAGACCCGTAAGATATATGACCCAATAAGATTAAGCCTTTGTCTGTGTTTTGTGAAACTGCCAAAATATCCAATGCATTAGCATACTGCAGAATATTTAGAGCAAAACTTGCAGAAGTAGATTCTGCTGGTAATGAACTGACACCACTAATTCCTAGGGGCCAAAGTTTGCATGCCCCATCACTGACAGCTGTTAAATAGCTACGTCTGTAATGGGAAATTATTGTTAATATTGAAATTGATAGGGATATCAGTAGCTGCATTTACTGGAACTATAAGAGCTACTTAGTTGAATTGACACTTCAAAATATGAATTTCTTTTACAGTCAGAGACACACTCCTTACTTAGTTCTGGTGCTGCCAAATAAAAAATTGTGGTCTTATTTAAAAGGCCTAAGTTGAAATAATTTTTGTCTGAAAATCCATAGTACCATAATCCAAAATATCTGGCTATATAAAAACTGAAGCAATTCAGATATGTTTGTAACAAGAAAACAAATTTATTGATTTTAAAAGACAAGACACAATTTTGTTTTGAAAAACACAAGAAAGCTAGCCTGAGTTCAAGTCTGAAATATTCAGAAAAATCCTACTGTCTTTAGTATGTTCCAGTCATTTTTTTAAACAACACACTAAAAGTTAATATATATTTTTATAATTATAAAAGTTCCCCAGTTATTGTACAGTACACAATACAAATTGCCCACAAACTATTATTTAGCTCCTGCCAGTTTTGAGAGGACATGATATACTAAAAGATTTAGCATTTCTCACAAAAATCACATCAGGAAATACATATTTACAAAATCAAATACATTATACAAAAAAAACCATCACGTTATTCTGTAAAGATGTCTTTTTTAAATAATTAAAAAGTATATTCAACTGTAGTCCAAAAACTGGAAAAGAACATTACATTATCTCACACATACAATCTACAAAAATTTGCTTACCTCATTTACATAATATATTCAGTCAACTGGAAAAAAAAGTTTGAATATGTCCTAGTGTTATGATGTTTCTGTGCTGTGGGACTGAATAATGTAATCTGCCACTTACTAAGTGAAATTTAAATGATGGCACTTAAAAAAAATACAGTATAAAATAAACGGAACAGAGGAAGTTTCATAGAAGATAAGAAAGCCCTGAGTGATGATAAAATTACTGATTGGTAGCTCTAGAATTAACCTAATTAAAGTTTACCACCTCAGGCACAATTTTCCAAGTTTTTGAAAGGCACTCAAAGTTTCTTTAACAGCCTCATTGGTTTTAACTGTAAATCCAAATTTTCAGTGAAGATGAGTGGAGATGGGCAACCTGCTTTGGTACAAAGTGGTATTTTCCTAGAATATTTTAAATTGCTTAATTGGGTTACTTTAAGATGGATATTTAATGTTTAAATACAAGGCAATCACTTTAATATTGTATTGAAGGGAACTTTGCTTGGGGAACCATTTAAGTATTCTTTGTGTAAAAAGTTCTTGCTCATTATCAGTGAGTCCAAAAGAATTGAACGGAGTTCCTGGTAAATAACAATCCATGTGGGGTTGTTCCTCCGAAGTCTAAATTCCTCTAACAAAGTCATTTATTATTTCAGAGTAAAATTCATCCAGAACTGAAAACTCCTGTAAGATGTTTGCACCATGATCAAGAAAGTGCTTAAGAACATACAAAGAACGTTTTACCGATTCAGATTTAAGTGAGGCTTATTTGATGCTCATAGACTTGTTCTGGGCCTTCTTTTCTACAGTGAATTTCAGTCTTAATGAGCAATCGGCAAGAACAATTCTTACCAAATATTTAACTACTCAGGGCTTCCAATCCCAAAATGCTATTTTTTTTTTTCAACAGGAAAAGGAAAAAAAAAAACCCAACAGAATAAAACAAGAGTTAAAATGATCATTTTCAAACTAAGGCATATTTTACTTCAAACAAACACTAGGCAGTCACTTTGTAAGTGGCTTTTACTATTTCTTAGTTAAACTGGTAAATTAAACTCAGGTCTACTGGCACATAAAAATCACTAGCAGCAATGATCAAGGCATGCAAACTCAGAAGCATTTACAGTAAATTATGAATTCAAAAAGTTAAATTAAAACCCTTTGAGTATTGCATTTATAGTAATTAATTATTCATGAATTTGCATTAACTGACTAAAAATGTTTACAACTTACTTGCACTATACTACTGACATAATTCCATTAAATAACTTAAAATGAGACCCTTTCTTTTTTTGCCCTCAGCTGGACTTATTTAAGTACAGCTGCACGTAGTGTTTGCTGACTGATTGATATTGCAAGAAGCCAGTAGAAAACGTATTGTACTCTCACTTAGTAAGGTGGCATTTCTATCTGTAAGTTCAAAGAATCTCTACTTGTTACTACACTTGTTCCCTTGTTCTTGTAAGCAGCATCTGTAAGAACAAAAGGGCTTTTTAAAATGGCAAAAGGCTTGTGCAATATTTAGGTTGCTTTTAAAATGCTGACGTTCAATAAAGGCCATCCAAAGTATACCCCTGTAGATGAAGATGAATAAAATACCTTCATCTTTTAGATAGTCGTTATTGCAGTGACTGAGTATTAAAAGGAATATCAATATAACCATGCACTTTTTGTTCTTGTTTATCAAAAACTGCCAAAAATTTTAATGCAAACATACCAAATACTCTGCAAAATTTATTCTTCCTCACTAAGCCTTCTTTTAATTCTAGAGATTCTCTTTTACAGTACTAGAGTATTCCAATACTAAACTACCTCAGGAGATTTTCAGAATAGTTTGAATATATTTTCTAAACCTTTATCTTCTAAAGGCATCTTAAAGTAGACAACTTCCTATCTGTAGAAACATACTTTTGATTTTCTTTATATATTTATGCAATTATGAAAACAAGGGAGCTTAAGTACTGTTTTCTATTAGACAGTACACATCAATGGCAGTGACTATTTTGCCTACATCTATTGAGCCTCCTATAACAAAACCATTCCCATGTAGTATGCAAGTATTTACCTTAGAAATAATAAAAAAAATTATACAATACTATCAGCTATTTCAAAGTATATGCACAATGGGCTAATTAAATCATCTAAAACGCTTTGTTCCGATCATGTCACTTACAATGCTCAAAGGGTTAATGCAAGGCATTATATCAAATTAATTTTCTAATACTAGAACTAAGCACTGTGTGTTTATGCTTCTATTCCAGTTTTTATTGTTTGTTTGTCTTAAATCACCAAACAAATTAGCAGAGATACTAGAATTCCATTTATTAATTTCTTTTAAACCATATAGAAAGAGGATGTCCTGTTAGAGAGACAAGGGCCCAATTTTCAGAAATTCATACTGCTCTCTCAAATGAATGTTTTCAACTCTGAAATTATTGTTGTATATAAGTACCAAATCATGCTTATATTACTAATAAATCTATTTTTCGTCAGCACTTTTATGGCTATCCATGGTTGTATTTATTTTGTAAAAATATTCTAAATTAAATTGGAATGCAGTGCATCTCTAATATAAATTTTTTTCTACACAGTGCAGATGTCAATTGGTGAGTATGACAAAGACCTCAGATCATTTCTCCTGGGGAAAACAAAGTGAACAAAAGAAGTGTTTTAGATATTTTAAAATACCTCGCTTAAAATTAAATTTGTATATAGACCTATACATTCCTGAATGACAGAACATTATTTTCTTATTTTTGAACTAAAGGCAGTAATGCTGTAAGTCACCATATTATAGGTAAATAATTTAAAATCTATTTTCCAAATTTTTATGGATTTTTTTAAAAGAAGGTGCTTAGAGCATGCTACAGTACAAGAGCAAACCACAGAAATAATAATTGAAAACAGAAGGAAAATAAAAGCTTTAAAACTGATTTACCATGAAACAGATGAAAATGTACCAACAAATTTTAATAAATATAAAACTTTTGAAAATTGGGCCCTGTGTTTTGTAAAGGTAGTTCAACAATACCCATTCCCCCACACTGTTCACTGTGCTATTTGTGCTAATGGGGGAAATGCCTCTAAAAATCATTATTTTGGATTCCATGTCAAGACTAGATAAAACACATAAACCATGTCAACTCTCAATGTCTGCCCTGTGGATACATGCTACACCTCTCCAGAGCACTAAAAATAGACTTCAGAGCTGGTGTGGCAATGCAACCACGTGCTACACATTATAGAATATGGACTGAGGTATTTGTAACTCTGTAGTTCAATGATTACTAAACCCCAACTATTAAATAGCAAGAGTGTGCAAAATGTTTTATCTAAGTGTTTGATTAAAATTTCAGTAAATGTAAAAACAAAACAGAAGACCCCCAAACCTGTAATACAACGCAGCTTACAGTAACATAGTTCTTCTAAAAAATCTGGTAAAATCTTTAGAATTTAAGCATAGGAATACAAACTCCATTCAGTTTTCTGAACCTGGGGTAGCTCCAGTTTGTTTTGATAACTCACTGGTTTTTAGAAGCTATGAAATACATTCTATTTTTGTATTCAGATTTTTGTTCAGTTTTGTTTTGCACTTAGTGAACAGTGAACAACTGAGTGGAGTAGGGAGCTAAATAATGAAAGATACTCAGGTCCCACCTTTTTTAGTAACCTAGATTTACCTATTACAATCGTACTCTTTTCTCAGCAACAACAAATCCAACATTAAACCAAGAAAGGACAATAATAAGAAAACATTATAGGTCCATCAACACAAAAATTGAAACAAGTACTACAGTATTAAAAAAAGCTGAAAATGAAAAAAATGTTGAATTATTTCACTTTATTTTACTTGTAAACATCTTATAATGCACAATGAAGGGGAGTAAGTATTTATCACAGCTTAGTTTTAGCATTTTTGGCGAAGGGTACAGATGTGCTGATTTCCAAGGAAAAATCAGGACACACTGAGTGATATATATGAGAACAAAATATATAATGAAATTCAGTGCATTTATGAGTTTAGAAACAATGAATATAAACCTCACTTTCACTTTTTACTGAGGCAAAAGCCATCTACTGACATTAGTAGGAATTATGCCTACATAGAAAGAGCAGGATGGGTTCACCTCCTAATTCGGCAAAGGAATTAAAACTTAATTTTGTACACCAATAATGTTAGGACATTTTAGTTGATGTGCAGCTGTATTTGGAGCATATGTAAACTCTACCAACAAACTTGTTTGCTATAAATACGCTGTTCATTTTACATGCTCTTCCCCCATTTGGTATATATGACTTTAAAGTCCTTTTCAGACACGCTAGATAAACCAAAATAATAGAATCCCTAATTTTCTTACACAGTCTTTTCTGTAAAGTTGATCTTTTTGTGCTCTCCTTCACTTTTTTGTTTGTTTTTTTTTTTTTTTTATTTTTTAATTCCACTAGCAAATTCATGTGTCTGCATAATGAAATGTTTAAGAAGAAAAATTTGAGTTGTTTAATATCAATTAATATGGTCTCTATAAACTGTCATTATTTAACCATTAAAATGTAATATCTGGCTGATACCCCACAAAATATAGAAATTGAAAACATGCACTGCGTTATGTACCTGCTCATTTATTTCTTTTTAGTTTTTAAAATTAAAAGTAGGCAAGGGTGTAGAAAATATATAATCCTGCTTGGGACTATGGTCAATCTATTTTGACATTTGAAGTTGGTATTAAAGCTAGTTTTGCTTTCCAAATCCCCAAGCAAATTTTATTTGTAATAAAGTGAAATCCAGCTAGAAACAAGAAAAAATAGGTTTATTGTCATTCTACGAGGGATATTAAAATCATTTAATAATAAAAAATTCCTTTTATTCTTTTGAAGGCTATGTAACCTGTCCTTACTTCTTAGGGAATTTGAAAATGACAGGCACACCTTGTTGAATTAATTTAAGAGTTAAGAATAACAAAAAGTACTAAGTCTTAGCTTCAGTTCTGTTTAAGGCACCATGTAATAGCCGAGGTACAATGATCCCTGATGTACATTCTTAAATGGCAATGGTCCATCTAGCCACCTATTCAAATTCTACACAATTGGGAGTAAGTACAAGTGAGGTGTGCCAGTTACACTGCCTTATCTAATTTTTGTAAAAATTTAAATCCACTTTAGCAACAAGGAAATATTTTTGAAAGGAAAATGATGCAGGTTGCTACATTCCTTGCATTCTATAAATTATCTTTTCTAAGAGCAGCAGAGTGAACCACTAGTAGGAAAAGACCTGGAATAGAAGAAAGACCATCCAAATGGAATGTTTTCCTGTATGTCCAGTTCAGCATAAGTAGCACATACACTTAAAATTAATAATAATAATAATAATAATAATAATCAAGTAACTTCTTTTTTAGCTTCAGTTTCTAACAACTACAGTACCACTCAACAGCCAAAAGCACGTGTTCAGTGGCCCCACATATAGAATCAGTAGTCTTTAAAACAGAGGAACTGGTATGTAAATAATATCTGGAACTGTTGAATTTAAAGGAAGCTTGCATTGGTTACATGATGGTCAGATAATTAGGTACGTTTACGGCGTACACATTACCACATTCTGTTACAATTCTGTCATTTAAACTCGTTTCTTGCTCACAGAAAGAAACTAGGAGATCTTCCCAACCCTCCAGCATTATTAGAAAAAATCCCCCTGAATGCTCACAATTTTATCAAAATAGTGTCTTCTTGTTGTCCCATGAAAAGCACCTTTTATAACAAATTTGATACATCTGCTGTCAAATAAGCATGCCTCCAGTGTAAATAAAAGAAAATAGTTCTTTTGATATTTCACAGAAGTGCATCTAATTAAAAACCTATGTATATGAAATCATCATCATGACTAATAATTAACATTAAAATATTTTTAAAAACTATGAAAAAATTTAAATTATTATAAGAGGACAAAAACATTAACATTAAGCTTTGCAAAAATCTTCCTTGCATTTGATACTAAGAAAACTCTTCATATTGAGCGGCCAATGTAAAATGATTCTGTTTACAAAAAAATCTCTTTTTTTTTTTTTAAACAGATCTGGCAAAATACATACACCCATTCCATTTAACAACTCCAATAAAATAATGTTCAGCACAGCTAAAATTTGACAACAGTCAACGTTCGGACTTATTCTCTTTATTTATTTTTTTTCATATTAAACCCAAAGGGCTAATGTAATGGGGTGTGTGTCGGGGAGGGGGGGGGAGTTTCATATTAGACTGCAGTATATGTATTTCCGGTAGCACTGCATTGTCTGATAGTCTGAGTAGTTGCAACTATGTGCTCATTATGAATTGGGTTCAGGAGGTTCTGCTGTACTCCACTCTCAAGCACTGGCTGCATGCATCCCACCTGGAATGCCTGGTTTAGCTCTGTTTTCTCCCTCTTGGCTTGTGGCTCTCCATTTTCATCCAGCTCTTCATCTATTTCACTTTCAACTTCACTGCCCTCATCTGCAGAAACAAACCACCATGAAACTAGCTCAAAGAGAAAAAATTCTAATACAAGTACCTTCATTTTGCAAATAGTAGTTGAAATACAAAAAAAACCCAGACAAGATTAGTAATCTGATAAAGCATAAACTGAAAACTTTAAACTTTCATGGAAAAAATCAATGATTACCTCAAACAGGCAAACAGACTCCCAGCTTTGATCACTTGAGTTACAAACTGTTGATACAGTATGTGGAAAAAACAATTGCAATCTCAAAAATAATCTCTTACAAACAATGTTAACGTCATGTTGCAAAATGCTTCTCATGTTACAGATAGGGAAAGTGAGGTGAAGAGATTTGGGGTGACTTGACCACAAATTTTGACATACATTCTTATACTACTTGAGTCATTTGGGGTCAAATCACCCCAAATCACTCAAGTAGTCAGTATAAGAATATATGTCAAAGCATGCCACTGAAGAGGTTATAAGGAACACATTTCTTTCTATGCTGTTTACTGACAAGTTGACAATTACTTGCACGTAATTCTGCCTTCTTCACTTAGCAAAACATTTACTACAGATAAACACACGAGTATACTCCTGTCTTCCTTCCCACAGCTGTTACCCTCCTCTGTCCTATCAGATACAACTAAATTCTGAGTGAAAACTGGAGTATTTCTTGTCTCAATCAAAAACATCTTTAAAATTCATTCTTACTTTAAAACAAGCCTACAATATTCTGGTCATTATTATATACTGCATATTACATAGATAGCTTATTGTATCCATATAATATATTAACATATCCATATAACACATACATGCACTTTAAAGCATGATACAGCTCTAAATTCTGTTTTACTGCATTTTTAAAACATAAGGACTTTTTTTTCCCCTCACAGTAGCTCTATACAGAATTATATACTGGAAAGATTAAACTGTTTACCTTTATCCATATTTCCAGGGGAGACAGCATTTAAATCACCAAACTGCAAAATAAACAACAAAAAAAAAATAGGCACAATCTTAAGCAAATGCGAACTTTTGTTCTTTTTATCTGTGATGAAGCAGATCTGTGCTCCCCTGGTTTGAGGCTATCATTCAAGTGCATGATGATAGCTGCAGCCACATCCATAGTACGGCAATTCATTTTCCATTCCATCCTAGCCTTGTGCTTATTAAGACAATTATCACTAAGTAAACCCTCAAAAATTGTGGGGAAGTACAAACTTTTTTAAGATTACTTCATCAGGGCCTTTGTTCCTTGCAGTGAGCTCCTTCTGTATTGTATAAAACCATAAATTATGATGGATATCCGTTCTGAACTGTCAATATTTTAATGAAAGCCTTTTTTTAAAATTTACAAGAGACAACTTTAATTGTGCTGGAACAAAAATGAAGGTGTGTCACAGTGTTGCAAATCTACCTGTAAGGTAGGTGAAATGCACTGCTGAGAAAGGGTTTGCAGTCTGGTAACAGATCTACTGACGTCAAAAAAAAGACCTTTTCAAAAAAGTTGCTCACAAGCTAGATGTACAACCTTCCTCCCTTTCCTTCCTCAAATCCTCTAATTTTCTCTTAAATAAGAATCTGCAGAGGAAAATGCCATCCATGAATCTCAAATGAAAGGAGTACATTATTTAGATAAATAAATTTCTAACCATAAATGATGATACCAGTCTTTTTCAGAATTTTGCCAATACCTGTGTCCAAAGCTAGAGAAGATGAAAGGAGAAAAACGAGAATACTTTTCTCAGTTGAAACACCAGTTTATACTGTCTTACAGGGTTTGTCAGACCATAGTTTTAGAATTCCTTATTTGGTTTCAGTCAAATTGAATAGTCGTTGAATACACAGAAACATAAAAAGACATACATTTAATGCATATATACTGTTTCTATTTTGCCCCCTCTCACCTCCAAAAGTTTTGGGTTACTTACTTCCTCGTAATACCTCCATCTTCTGTCTACATAAAGTTTTTAGAAGACCATACACCACATTTAAGTCTATGTTAAGAAGACAAGAATGTAGCAACTGTATACTTGTGCAGTACTTTACTGCATATATAAGGCAGAGATTAAGCAAACATACTACTCATGGGTCACTAAGCAGAAACATTGCTATCTAGTTTTTCTGAAATGTGTCATGCCACATAATATAAAATCATTTGACAAATAAAGCTGAGATATTTCCAACTTCTCTTGAAAGCACAGCATCCATTTATAGTATTTAATGAACCTATCAATATATCTTGAGGGATGAACGATACCTGATGTCGAATCAACTCACAAAATTACTTGCAATTTATTGGTAACATAGAATATGATACAGTGACTCCCAAGTGTAAAAATGTAACAAATCTGTCCCATTACCTATCTAGCATATTTTCAAATATATCCATTTTCCAGCACTTTTGAAGTGTAATTCTTGGATGACAATTCATGCATTCCTCACTGTCTCATTCAAAATAAAAGATTAGATGAACTACTGGAAAAAAGACTGATGAGATAAACGTTTCCTTGCAGATGCCATAGATGAGTAGAAAAATGTGGTTATGAATTGAGACTCTTGTTCTGTTTTTTAAGCAAATAATCTTTGAAACACATGTATGAAAATCAGCTGTGTTGCAAACCTGTATGTAAGTCTGCACTGGTTTTATTACATGTATGTGAACAGTATCATACAAATCAAAAATCTGCATGTAACCCATCCCTCTCAAGTCAATGGGGGTAATCAACTCCCTTGTGTTAACATTTCTATGGGAATTCAAAATGTGTGCAAATACATGTAAACAGAACCATGTAAGCAACACTCTCCTATTACTCTTCTTTTTTTTTTTTTTTCACATAAAATATTCAGTTCTCAAAAACTGGGAAAAGGTTGTATGTTGATCAATATTTTTCAAACCATGCACATTAATCTGTATGCAGATTTGTAAAGGAGCAATGTCATTTGGAAATAATTGGTTGTTAGAATTCAATGTAATTTTAATGCTCTGACAATCAACCAACGAAACAAGTCTGAAGCTGTTGTATGTATTTGTAACCCAACCTATTGTTACATTGCAGAACATCCTACAGCTCTACATACGTGTTTAAAAAATTTGCAAAGACACATACCCAAATTCATCACTAAATCTACCAGTCTAGTCTCATATATTATCTTACCTCTCCCATAACTGCAATAGGTGTCTCTCCTGTTGCCTGAGCAACACGATGTTCTACTAAGTAAAACATGTATTCATCGTAAAGCAAGCGGATCAGATGAAAAGAGCCAAAGCTAGCAGCACTGCGCAAGGTTAAATCTCGAATCACCATTGAGCTATTCAAAAATAGAAAAATATATATATTTATGTATTATCTGTCATAGTAATTTTAACACTTATCCATGTAGACATTTCACCTCAAAACCAATATTCTCAAAAGTAACATTACCCACAAACGTCTGATTTATGGTGTCTTTGGAAAGAGATGTCCAGGAAAGGCAATCGTTTGCTTCTCTCCTTTCTCTGAAGGTATTGTTGGACACCAGACTACATAAGAAATAACCAGATTTTTTTGTTTTCAGGTTTGTTTTTTTTCTTTTGATATAGGCATAACCACCAACACTTGAGCACATGTAAAACCTACCTTGAAAGAAATCCTTGTTGAAAACAGAAACAACTAAAATGTTATGAAAACTATTCAATTTTAAACAAACTAATGCTTAAATCGTGTCTGTTGTGTCCACCTTCCCAGTACAAAGGTTCTAATTGCCACAATTTTTATAATTTGAAACTTAAAACTGCAAAAAGACAGGCTTGTGTGTACATACTGTATTGACAAATTCTGGTATCTTTAGCAAGTAGTTGCTACAGTAATTTTCAAAGAACAAGGTTTACTCTGATAACTGTTTCAATAAGCAGCTAACATGGAATGCTTATCTTAATGCTTCTTTTTACACATTAAGAACAGGCTTTGTCTTCCTTATCTAATAAACATAGATACCACAGTGTTTTAATAAATAATACTTAAAATAGTGGCTTAATAATTGTGTAGTTATTCAACCCAAAAAATTCACATTATGTTTCTAACTCAGGAAAAAATTCCACCTGCAATCATTTGCACACAGCCTCTAAACCAATAAACAAGGATCATTTAATGCCCTGACAATTTGCAAGTCACCCTGAGTTCACGGTTAATGAGAATAGTTTTCTGAAGAAAAACCCTACATGTTTTTCATGACTTAGCAAGCCACTGTTTGATATTACACCTGTCAACTTCACTACAATGAACAATTCAGCAAATAATAGAATAGTTAGAATGTTTTAGAAGTCTATTAAATATTACCTGTAGAAAGACCATTTCAACAGAAATTGCCGTGCTGCTTTAGGAAAGCTGGGTCTTCCTTCATATGGTTTCAACGCCTGCATCATTACATTATCAAGCCAGGCAGCCCACTGCTCCAGAGTGCTCTGCTGTTGAAGAGTCATCTTGAAATCTGTTTCTAGTCTCTGAACCATGTTGTCATCACACTGGCACACCCAGGAAGCCTGCTCCTGTTACAACACATGGAAATTCTTGAATTAACAATACATAAGCCAAAGCTGAGAATGTAATTCGCTTTCAAAGATTAGGCAATTCAATGGATGAAAAGGACAAAACCCACTTAACTAGACAAACTGAGAAGCACTTTTTATTTTTATGTCTTTCATAATTTTGTTGAAAGCAAATGGGTGGGAAAAGCATAACATAAAAGAGCAGACATCAAATAAAGAAATAAGAACAAACAATGGAAACGACACAAGTATGTTGTAGTTTTCCACATTTATTTTCAAAAAAGGCTTCTGCTTTCCTCATTCATCATTTTTCTACTGAAATATTTGGGACGTGTCAATTTTTTCTGGGGTTACAGGCAGGGCAAGCAGGTAGAACAGTTAAATGGGAGGCTAAAGTAATAAAAGAAGTAGCAAGAAATCAACTGCAAGGTTCCTTTTGTTCTGAAGATGTTAAGCTTAAAGACAATTTCTGTTATAACAGAAAGCTTTGTATGTAAACAAGGATTGTTTTGTTTACTGACTATAGGCAGTAAGATTACACATTACTTAAAGTACAACATAAACTGCACACAAATGGAGAAACACACTCTGTATACAATAATAAGCAATTTAGTCAGTGTTACCAAGTTTAAATAAGGCTAGCTGGTCAATTCAGAAACTAAGAGACAAAAATGAAAATTCACTAACTGGAAACCAAGTCCTTAAACTCTAGCTATCATGTACCAATTAAGACCTCATGAGCAGACTCTGTGTCCATGTTAACAAATTACAATAATTATGTACTGTTTCTTTGGTCAAGTACTCCTGACTGACTTTTGTTAATATTATTACAAGTAAAACACTCTTCACAATGAAAAGAGACAAACATAGAACTACCATTAATCTGGAACATTTCACTTTGCTGGGCAAAAGGAAAAAAATACTTTTCCTCAGAGGAGCAGAAACATGTGCAGAAATTAAGCTTAGTGAAAATATAAACTTACATTCTACAGCTAACCGGAAACTAGTTCTAATCTGTACTAATCTAATCAATTACTCAGGAGATCTTGTAAATTGAAGTGCAGGAACTCAGATGAAGTATACTAAAGGTATTGTCTTTGAAATAAGGAAACAGGCTCTACCAAAACCAATGTTGTGCATTTAATAGCTTTTAGAGACATTCAGAAGCTATGCTACTATCTGTGTTCTAATTATAAGGTAATGTTAATGCTATTAACTAAGATGTCATTCATGGTACCCATTCTAAGAATGTATTTGCTCTACATTTGCGTAGAAGTTGGAAGAATACGTGCACTTCAAGACAGTAAATGGAAAAGATATAATGGTTCTGAGCTCTCTTCTAAAGTGTAAGCTGTCATGTTTCAACTGAATCACTGCATATGTGAATCAGCAAAATGTTCTCACATCACTTTCCTGATAGAATAATGATGGCTAACAATAAAGTTCAAAATCACAGAGGAAATAACACTCTTTTTAAAAAAAAAAAAAAAGAAAAGCCTGTTATTTAAAACTACATTTTACCTGAACATTGGCAAAATCAACACGGTTAAGATCATTGAGCATCTGGTTGATCTGAGAAGTATTTTGAAGCACAGCACGAGCTGCTTGAGCCAGGTGATTAAGAGATGTGTATCTTCGCAGAGTCTGGGCAAAGGCACTTACAGCGGCAACCTATGAAAAAAATTATTTTTTTTTTAAATATTGTACTCTTTATCTGTAGATTAATTCTACAGATGGAGTCTTTAACCTTCATGTTAATATTCTTTATTAATGAGTTCTCATATGTGAATTATGTCCATGTAGCAGATCAAATAATGTCTTCCTTATAATTTTTTGACAAAACTAAGTTATTTCCTATCCCATTATTTGATGCTTGATGCTAAACATGAAATTCAGAATTAAAAAACTACTGCTTTTAGATGCTACGGCCCGCTTGGTTTGCCAATGCAAGAATAACACTGCAACAGTTTTGTCTACCTTGGTTTGTATCATCCTCTGTGGAATATTGTTCATGGCATTTGAAAGCCAACCTTCAAGGCTTTTTGCAAAATTGCGAATGGCTTGGGTCAAGGCACCTGTGCATTAAAGAATAAAAACAGAATGAAAAGAAAGCAATGTACCTGTCTTGAAATGTTTTGCATCCTCAGTACTTACATACGCAATGTTCAGGTCTGCTGCTTGTTTTTACTAAAAGACAAATCCAGTCTAGGTTCAAAATGCCACATTCAGATATAGATTACGCAATAATGATTTTAGCTTTGGTTTAATAAGCAGTCCTGACTTCCTCATCTAACAATCTTTCAAGAAGTTTGTGACCAGCAGTATTGTTTCAGGCACCCCTATAGAAGAACATCAGAACAGCAGACGTTGCGACGGAAATTTCCATCAAAAACTTTCAGCTTTCCATTTCATCTAAGTACCTCTTTTAAAGACTAAAACTCTGGAAAAAATCAGTTACTGGCATACTGCAGTTTGCTCAAATAAGCCCAAAGTAACCCTAAGCCATGCCACGCTGCTGCTTACTTCAGTTTTAAAGAACAAAATCCAACATGCAGTGCTTAAGGATATCATCAATAAACAAGAGTGTGTCTCACTAAGAGAAAATGAAATTACTCAAATGGCTGTGGAATCTGTATGCATTTTTGTTTCTTGACTATAGCACCTACAGAACTGCTGAATGGCTGACAGATTTAGAGAGAAACTGAAGAAGCTTTTACAGCAATATGCACTACTCATAAGTTTAAATTTTTCAAAGGAGGAGGACAGGAAGTGTTTTCCCAAGGAACTGTGCCTGGAAAAAAGAAAATCATATCTCCTGAGTAGCAGAAACCTCGCTTTCCTATACTTACCACTTGCTCACTGATGTAATAGCATCCACTCAAACAGTTGCAAAAAGGAGGAGACAAAGAGAAAAAACTACAGGTTTCTAAAGACTAGTAGAGAATGAACACAACTATAAAAGTGAAGAGGAAAAAAACAGAAAGAGGAAATAGTACTAATTTTCAAACTGTTTTAGCTACATATGAGAAGAAACAGTCCACGTAAAGATTGACTGGATTCGGTTTATAAGGCTGAATACTCTGGTGGAGTAAGAAATTAATGCTGATAGAACTTGTCTTTAAGAAAGGTCTTTTACTGTTTGAATCGTTGATGATCTCCTTTTTAATAAAGCTTACTGCTAGCAAAGTAAATTTACTGAAAGAAAAAAATGTATTCTTCATGACATCCGTTTCACATGTTTTCACATGCTTTTCACAAGCTTTTTTCTTCAGTCCTGCCAATTAGCTAGCTCACTTGTGCTGCTTTGTAATTTCTGCACACTTACTAATTAACTATGTATTCACTCACATTTACTTACCTATAGAACAAGAAAATGCAATATGGAGGAAATAATGTAAACGCTGCATGAACGGTATTTAGACATTTAAGGAAAATATTAGTGCGTTTTCACTTCTAATTTGCTTATTATTCTTTTTCATCCAACCACATATTAGAAAATTATTTGCATCACTGTAATGCTGATTTCCTTCAAAAATAAATATAGAAAAGCAGCTCAGGCCTTAAGAAAGGCATTTAACTAGGAAGAAAGAGGAGCAAATCAAAGGAATCCAAGTTCTGAAGAAATAAAATAGCTGAAGTAGATAATCAGACATCAGTATTGTACAGAACAAGTATGAATTTCTAATGAGCTTTGGAGATATCATATTAAATACAGAATTTTTCTCATCCTCCATCCTTAAGTAGACATCCAGCCATCACCAAAACCTTGAGTTCCTACATCCTCAAAGCCTTCCTTTATGTTAATCTGGCTACCATAGAAAAACAAGAAAAAACCCTTTCGAAGAATCACATGGTGAGTCTGGTGCAAAGTAAATGGCCTGAGATGGTTAAGTATTACTAGACACACACTAAATGATGTTGTAATGGCAGTTACTGACAGAAAGTCCTTCCAGTATTTTAAATTTTTGTCTGCCTGGAATTGTGTAACACGGTGTAGAAATACGTTTAGCATAAATTCTCCACCTTTGATACAAACTAACTCACAGGCAAGTTTGTTGTCCATTTTGTCACTTTTGAAGGTGCAAAAAATCCATTCTGAAACATAATAGCTCTAGTCTATTGCCGAAGACATTAGATAATTATGACCTTTTCTCCTAACTCAAATGGACATCGTTTCACTGTTTTTAGGAAAAGGAATTTTGCTGTTTTACACACAGTCATTCTTCATTCATTCTGTGGGCGCTAAACATTTCAGCTGACAAATTTAACATAGGGGTTAAAAATAAAACAATTTTTTCCTCAATAGTAATTTTTTTCTATTCCAGTAATATGTACCACACAGCTGAGTAGCACAGTGAGACTTTTCTAAAAGCAAAACACTGAAAATCTAGACATGAAAAAAGATAAACCTTAAAAAATCATATGCTTACTTCAAGCACCTTTCAAATTAGTATTTTCCCTATTTTGAGCAGCTGCTGTCAATATCTTCCCATTTATTCAGGGAAACAAAAATCATAAACATGCTTTTGATTAAGCATTTTCAGTCCCCTTTTCTCTACAGAGTCCAAACTTTCCTATAGGAAAACTGCTCTTTTCCCACAGAACATGATGAATTTGTCTATTTCACCCAGCTCCATTGTTGTCACAGTCAACCATTAAGCACAACCTTAATCCTTCCTCTTGGTCTGTTGTGATGCCAGAAGATATTTTAATTCAAAAGCAGGAGTTACAAAATTAATAATATTTTAAATATTTAACAGTGAAGAGAGAACTCGTACAGATCATCATTACAGGAAAGCTGACTACAAAAAGCCTTTTAGTTAGTTTGTCCTGAAGATAAAAACAAGAAAATACATTAGTTGTCTTCCAAAGGTAGCTCAGTGGGTGGACTTCTGAGCAGAAAACCACTGGACTGCTTATAGAGGCAGAATTCTCTTGGGATGAATTTGTCCTGGGATCAGATGATGTGTTTGCATTAAGAAGTCTGATAATCATACCCAAAACAGGAATGTCAAACACAGTAGGTATCAATTATTCAAATATGACTGGTAATTCTAGAAAGAAAGAGATAGCATGAAAAGGACCTGATGTCTGTAGTTACTGATAGTAAATGACTGTGTCCCATTTTTTCACAACACTGTACTGGCAATGCTTAATACACCTTATGAAATACGGAAGGAAGACACCACAAGCTAAGAAGGTATCATATAAAAACTCCTTTACAGACTGCCAGGCTGTGCAGGAGAAGCAAGTGAAAAGCAAGGTGAAAAGCAGGTTTGATGAAAAAACATGTCTGCGCCACGTTTTTATTTAGAAAATAATGAGCTTTTGGAAGAGAGAGTTTTAATTAAACCTAATTAACATTTTAATTAAAATTGTGGGGTTTTTTATCATTGCTTATTCGCTTGTGATAGACTATATTATTTCAAAATTAAGATCCTAACTACTTGCTTTGTCATTAGATAGAAAAGTAAAACATGAAATATAAACCAATGCAAAATAATTTATACAAGCAATGGTTGTCAATAACTGCATATATTTGAAAGAACATTTTTCCTTTATTCTGCTACGTAGATGAAAAGACAAATTATTTCAATCTCTACCAAGAACTTACTCATTTCTTCAAAAGAAAGGTAAAACTGCCTTGTAAAAGGCTGACCTTCAGATTTTATACATTTCCAGTTCCAAATTTTTTTTGTATCATACATAATTTACTACAACCAAATTGTATTTCACTTGCAAGCAAAAAGTCAATAAGACTTTTCTGCAAGGCAGTACTTGCAAATATTTTTATGGAGTGCGTATTGCTGCTGAAGTCACTATAGCAGAAGAGGTGTTCACAGCATGACAAAATAGCTTTGTTAGCTGCAAAGCTACTTAAGGCCCTAATTTAAAAAAAATATTAATCCAACTTTATAAAGTGACTACTGTTTTTTCATGGAAAGGATAAAATATGCAGGAGTTACAAGGTTTATAATGGGTTGCTAACACAATTTCTTTATAATATTTAGCGCAGCATATGCAAGACAATAAATGTTTTATAAAGGAGTTCAACTTTCTTCACATAAATTCATTTTTTACCAGAAAAAGGCATAAAAATACACTGCTGGAGCAACGATGGATTCTAGTAAAATTAAATTTGAAAAGAAAGTTGTACTCCTGGTAATGGCTGAATGGCCAGACAGTTACTCTTTCATGCAGGATGTATGACATAAAGAACATTAGATTGGAATAATAAATTGGACTAAAAATTTCTGAGTTAATTTCTCATTGTCTTTACAGTCATTAAAATTGATTTCAGCAGCCACTTATAAGGAAGAAAAGACTAACTTTCCAAAAATGGAATCACAAAGATCTTATACATTATTTTTTTTTCAGATTAATCAAAGATTAATCTGTACTTCTAAAAGTAAAAACTACTGAATTTAGTGGAGGGACTGACTGACATTACTGTGCATTTGCTCAGGGCCACAGGACTTATGTCTATCAGGTAGTCTAGAGCCAGAGTAAAAGGAAAACATTTTTGTCTGAAAATGTAACACACACAGAGAGAAGTACCTTTAATATGAAACTCTGTCTTGAAAACTAGATCTTCCAACTGCACTAAAATCCTCAGATACTTTTAAAATACAAAGCGTACACCAACTCTCAGCACAACTTCCTACACAACAAAATTACGGATAAATGATACACAATTCTTTCCTAACTTTCAAACATTCTTAAAGCTGCCCTGTGAGGTACAAGACCACTGCCACCATACACAAAAATCATTGTAAAATGTTTCAGGTTTTCAACTTACTAGGAATAGGTCTAAGGACGTCAGGAATGAGAATCTCCACCAAAGCCTGGTACATCACATGGTCACAGTTACACATCCATTTCAGAATAGACTCATTTTTGCACAGAGTAATCAGTTTTCCTTTTGGAAGTCGACTTTCTATTTCACTCAGATTGCTGGTGTGAAAAAATGTAGCAAATGAATAATTTATAATGCATTTACAGTAGGTAAAAACCTGCAATGGGTGTTAAAATGTACTATATTATAAAGATGTCAGAGATGTCTCAACTACACCCCACAGAACTTCTTTACACATTGTGTCACATGGAAATGGATTTTAAAAATGCCTCCATAGCTCTGCTAGAGCTTATAAATTATGCAGAGCGACAAACGATCCTTTTGGCTTAGAAGAACTGGCTAGAATACTGGGAAAAGACACCTTTACTGTAGTTGTCAAAGCAAAGAAAAAAATGGACAATGCAATCATTTCAAGACTGCACTTTTGCATACACACAGCCTATAGAAAAATACATAAATTTAATTTGAAAAATTAGTATGTGAAAAAATTATTACTCTGCCGGTAAAACCAGTAAGATTTTTTTTTTTTTGACACTTGTGTTACATTATCATAAGAAGCAGTTAAACAAAAAGAAACATTTACTAACCTTGGTTCAGTAATAGTAGTGCCATCAGGTGGAGCAGAGGGAGAATAGCGCCAGAAAGTTTGCCACAATTTTTCTATCAGGCTGAATTGAAGATTCACAACCACATCCAGTATTGCCTGAGAAAATAAAACACAAGCACAGATTGTCTTCTATCCAACTTCACCCTACTCTCAACTCCAACTAGATCTATAGCTTTTTTCACATAGTGGAGCAAAGGCAAACTGTACATTTCTTAAGTTATAAATAATATTTTTTTTAACACCTTTGATGTCCATAAATTATCCAGCACTAAGCTGGTGTGCACAGAGACTTGAGTAAGGCCAAGCACACATGCATGGAAGCCTCCAGAAATGAGCATGGTCTATGTAAACATATCAGAGGAATTCACCCACAGAAAATATTTAATGCTACTGCAAACACAAAGGAAACCTGCCATTTTATTAATTTTCAAAATTCAGATTAGGTTTGAAAGCACCTTCAAAAATAACTTTTGAAGACATATTGTTCAATATCAAATGTGGCCTAAATGTCTCAATACTTCTTTGAAATGGGAAAAAAGTTACTGCTTTTAATGTAACAACAAGAAATGTTAATTTAACATGATTTACATTTCTAACATAACTAAACCAGAGATCTGCATGTACAATCAGAAGTCTAGTTTCTCTAACACTCTGAAAATATACACATAACTACATTTCATTCTCAGTGTCTGTTACATATTACCTTTTCCCCCTGTAAAGGGAACACTCCAGAAAAATCTTTTTACTAATGTCCTTTCCAATGATATAAGCAAAATATCCTGGAGGAAAGTCACATAACACTAACATGGCCGCAATATATTTGGTATCACTGTCTTGTACAGACCTTCACTAGAAGTCATGAACTGTAAAAAATAAATGGTTTACAGGGAATACCTCACAGTGCTCTCGATAAAGACTCTGCAGAGATTTGATGTCCTCAAAGGTAGTACCATCTGGTAGAGAAGATATTTCAACTTCTCCAAACTCTGGAAGTACTCGAGATGCATCTGTGACCATGACAACATAATGAAAAAGGGCTATTGTGAAGAGTGCCAGTTACAGTATGATTAAGAAAGAAATTAAGGATGACACAAAGAAATAAATTGCAAAAGGTCATGATGTTCAAAGAGAGAAGCCTTTCACACCTACTGTATGTTAAAATTGTAAGCAAATTCACCCAGCATTTTTTAATAAAAAATAAATATAAAATTATTCTTAAAGATATACCAAAAAGTATATACTACACCTATATAGAAAAGCTAACACACACGTTTTCAGAATATTACATGATGAAGGAAAATATCTATGTCAGTGTATGAAAGATTAATCCTTGAATAGTTTTTTTCTTGTTCAACTGAAGAGTTTCTATGTAGCCAGGTATGATGGGGCTTAGCAGACTCCACATACATGTTTATTTGAAATTTACTAGACTTTCAAGTAGAGCCAATATGTGCTTTTACTATTTGTCCCAAACGTTTCCAAGAGATAGCTGATAAAACAGAAAAATGCTGAACTGAAAGGTACTTGGAGAGGAAGATTCAAAACATTTTAATCCTACCCTTATGTTCACAATGATTTCAATAGCAGCAAAATTAGGCCAAAGAATGTGGTGCTTGAAAATCCCAACCAAATAAACCTACACCTTCTGTAATAACACAATGAAAGAGTCTCTCTGCATAACCAAATAATTAAATTACCATTTGTTTCCATTACTGAGAATGCATGCTTAGCTGGATCAATGAATCCACAACTTGGAGATTTTTAAACATGAACTTTGGGGTTCTAGTTGAAACTATTTGGCTCTTCCCACTTATAACAGAACAGCACACTTTCAAAACAGCACACTGGATGACTAACTGGGAATAGTACTGCAATGCTACCATTCCCCCACTTTAATAAAATAAAATGCACTGTAATGCACATGCAGGTAACAACTTTCATTGCACGAATTTCAGTGTGCATGTCTAATATAAAACTTTGCACAGCACCGGCACTGTGATTTATATAATATTAAATATATCACAAACACAGAATGTGTATATATTTCCTTTTATATTTACATGATGCATATTAAATATTACATAAAGCTCACAACACAGAACATGTAATTTAACTGCGTTTTTGTTCTGTTCTAAGAATTTTAAAGATGGTATGAAACTTTAGAAGCAATTGCTGCCCTTGTGTGATTGAAGTTTACAGTGGTGATGAAGTTCATCTTATTTAAACAGCAGTATAAAACCTGCTTTCATACCTAAAAACTGTTGATGATGTTGACTTTGGGCAATGACAGTTTGTTCAACAGATGTTCCTGTCTGTTGACCACTTCCTGTAAAGCCATCTGCAACTCCATCCACTTTCTGCATAGGCTTATACCTACAAAAATATCAAGTATCAAATTATCCTTTCTGTTGACTTCATAAATACAATCATCAATCTATATTCACTCTATATTCACTTCTATATTACACGCTATATTCACTTCTATATTACACGCTATATTCACTCTATATTCACTTCTCCACCTCAAAATAAAATTTTGAGGAAAAGTAACAAAAGAATTTACAAAATCTTATTTATTTTGTAAATAACAGAAGAAACAATTGCTAAGGGAAGCTAGAGCATTAACAATCCATTGCAGAATTCATAAAGGTGGTATTACACCACCATTACCAATTCCTTGTAGAATTTACCTTAGGAACAGCATACCATGAGACCAGCTAATTTACAGCAAAAGGAATCAAATTTTTCCCTTTCCAAATAGCTTGAATTCCGAATAATAATGTAATTACAAAATAATGTTTCATTACCTTAAGAAAAAACAACATTACTGACTGAGGATAGTGAAAGACCTTTCAAATCCAATAGACTTCTCTCATAAGCATAGCAGGCCTGAGAAAGCTATTTGAAAATCTAAACTCTTCACAAGTCAATTCTCAGAATCTTTTACAAAGGGCAAAACCCACAATCATAAAATGGGAATGCTGGTTTGGATAGTCAAGTGTTGTCTGGACAATCAGTCTGACAGGCCTGTCACTTCCAACAAGACTGAAAATTTACTCTGTTCCAGGTCTCAACAGTAACATCTTGGAAGCTTTGCACTTTTGAAAAAGAATTGTACCCACTAGAAAAGAAAATAAGAGAAACTCCAAAGCTAAATGAAGTGTGTTTTAAATGGTCACTCAAACTGGAATTGTGCAGACTGTAAAACTCCATGCTAACTTCAGAAATGTGACACGAAATTCCACTCTTGATGCATTACTTTCACAAGCAGAACATTTCATTTGTTTCCAGTAAACACAAACCAGCATTGTCTCGCATTTTACTTTAAAAGGAAGTTCTCATTAAAAACATCCATAATAACAAAAAAACAGACAGAAAGTACACCTTTCAGTAGAAAGATTCCTGTCCTGATTAACAAATAGTTTTATAACTTTAGGATTTTCAATGCTTAGGAAAAAAGAAGACAGCCATGCCTATCCTATCTCTAAGACATTTATATCAAGTTTCACTTTCTGTAATGGTCCAATGTAAAATCCTATGCCTGTTGAAGATGATAGTGAAACTCTAATCAAACTTAATAAAGAACAAAATTTCATCTCTGGTATCATGGCAGCACTGAACTCTTCTGGATGAGCTTGTTATATTACCTGATAAATCTACCTGCAGTCAGCAGTTCATCTGTGAAGAATTCTCGCCTTCTCTCTCATTACACATTATAATTACAAATACCAGGCAGAAGATCAACTTCTGGAAATATTTGTGAATGTAAACCTATATTTTAAGATAGTTCCACTACCTTCTGCAAAATGTATTATTTTACTGATCCTTCAGCTCCTGAAATAGGATTCAAAATGTTTTGAATATATAAAAACAACACTCCTCTATGAGTTTTTCAGTTATGCAAAAAGCCATTTAATTAAAGTATAAAAGCCAACTTAATCCTTTGGTGCTAGGAATCAGGATTATCCACCTACTTACTCCACTGTGCTTTATACAAAATATGCTGGGCACAATGCTTAATTCTGGCACTGTGACAGGTAACTCATCACAGGAGTTAACCAGTTTCAACAGCATTAGAAAATCACTTGCAAAATGAAAGCAAATGATGAAAAAAAAAGAAAAAAATATTTTTCAGGAGCTTCAGATGAAACATAAGCAGACAGTGGTTAACAACTTTACATCTGCTGTCCTTGGAGGTTTAGACTACGAACAGCTCTCCAGAATTCTTTAGTAAAATTTGAGTCATTTTTGGTGCATGGAAAGAATAGTTACAGTTTCCTAACTGGTGAGAGTTATATTTTCTAAAATTATCCAGGCTTTTACTCTATTTTCCTATTTTACTCATTCATAACCTACACCTTATTTCATCTTTCACCCTCTTCTTTTCTTTAAAATTACTAGGTGCTAGGAGACTGGGGACAGAAAATAATAACTGATTTACCTGAATATTACAACTTTCGAATCATACTTGACCCAGAAAGGACACCATTTGAATTATATATAGGTTAGCATAAACACAGTAAAAGTTTGCAAAGTCTTTAGTCAACAACAGACATTTTCTCAATTTGTGCAAAGCCACGAAAATAAAAGACCCCAAATCTTAAATCACTGAAATTGGAACATGTAATCAGGTAATTCACAAATGACACTGAATGATACTGTGGTCTCACTTTGCAGTTGATTTAGAATACAATTTAATTCACTGCCATAGTCTAACTATGACATAACTTCATTACCAGAAACTTCCTCTCTCACTGCAGAACATATTAGCAACTTCCTGACTAAAATTCATGTGCCGCAAACAATCCATGTTCATTAATAAGATAAAGCAGAAGGGCAAAGTCTAAAGAAAATGCCTGGTTGGTTTGAAATGCACATACGAAATTGGTAGAGAAAAGAAACAAGCTGAAAACTATCAAAACTGTGAGAAGCCAAAATGGATTGACTAAATCACAAGACAGACAAAAAACAGATAACAGCTTTTTCAGTTAAATTTTTTGCAGATTTTGTGGTTTGCTTGTACTGTTGCCATGTTGCCAGTATTTGGATTTTACTCAATGTCTTAGATTTCAATATTTTCCTGAAAAATCCAACTTTTGCTGTTATGCAATTTATATTATTCTCTCTTTTTCTTAAAAACTAAGGTTTCTATCCTTCTGGCTTGCTAAAAACGAACTGTAGGAGTTCTAGAAAGAAACAAAATAAGCTCTAAGGAGTCACTTCTATTTTATTTTTATTTTATAACCTATTATTGTGATTTATGACTAGGAGTTCAGTAATGTCTGTGAGAAGCGAGTTAATGTACCAGACTATGTAACAAAACGGTGACCTTATGCATAACAGTGTGTTAAGTATGTTAAAGCATATTACTACTGTATGCAAACAAAATGTTGCCATTGATACTACTAGGGGAAAAAAATCAGCTTTTAAAATTAGCAGAAAGCAAAAGTTGATTCAAACAGCTTACAACACCACAGGTAACACATACTAAAACTGTTAACGATAGGAAAATTGAAGAAACTCAAATGCTTAAAAAAATTATAGAAGACTCAAAACCTGCAAGTAACAAAGAAATACCTGAGAAACATTTGGATGCTATCAGAGAGTTTTGGTGTGTAGACCAAGTTTGTACTAGTTGCTTTCTAGTGTTTGAATAAAATAAAAATACTTCCAAGTATACTGTTGCACATACCTCATAAAGCCTCAAAAATAATGCGGAAGCTATATTACAATAAAGGCATGGTTATCTGAAATAAAATACAGCAAAACTGTAAAGAATGCAAATTTCATGTGTGTGCTTTAAAAACATCTCTCCTTAGTGCAATAAGCATTGTTGAGATATGCCTAATCTAGAAGCCTTAGTAGAACTTCCTAGTTTTTTAAGCCATAATCACCTCAGGATCATAACCATATTATCCATGAAGTATCTGTGCTTGTTCAAAAGAAAGACTGTGATTTTTTTCTGAACTGCTCCATTAGGAAGTTGTTTAGTAGTTTATCACGTAAGTTCTCTTATTATTATTTTAGGATATTGTGTCTTGCCAAACTTGTAGCCCAGTTTTACAGATGTCAGTATTTGTTGTACTATGACACCTTGCTCTCTATCTTCAAAAAGAGGATCACTATAAAAATGCCCTATTTCTCTGTTGTCTATAAACACAACCCTTTTTAAGCCCTTTTTAAAAAGACCTATAAATACTTGATGCTTTGGACTCACAATGGCTTGGTTTAAAGGCCATGTTTGAGTGAACAGTGTGTCCAGGAAAAATGAGAATACAGGAAAGAGAAGGGTAGAAAAATACAGACTCTTTTCTACATCAAATAAATACACAGGGTCAACATCTATAGCAAGCACCGTTTAATGATTTCTGGTTAGGACAATAATATATGTGCTACATAAATGTTATAATGTACAATAGATAACAATAGTTATTGTATTTATTAAAAAAAAAAAAAAACTCCGCTGAATGTTCAGCTCCTATAAATGAAAGCACAAAGGTATAATTGCTCTGTGCAAGAACTGAAAGATATATTTGAAATTAATTTGGAAAGTTGAAGGTTTACTTCTGGAAATAGAATTTAAAACATACATTGTTATGAATGCCCTAAAGAAAACAAGCATGCCCGTATCAATTTCCTTAGATTAAGCGATAAGGATAATTCAGCTTCTGAGCCACAAGCTTCTACTCATGAAGAGTAAATAAAAACAGGCTAAAAATGGAACTTAACTTTAGGAATCATATCTCTGATACATTTCCCTTAAATGATCCAACAATGAATGTTTATGGGAAAGAGATTTCATACTAAGTTTGTATTTTGAAGTGGCAAGTGTTTAGTGCCAGACTTAAAACTGTGCAAATGTATTTGGCATAATATTTGGGTTGGATATTATTTTATTTGTTCCTAACAATTTTTGTCTGATGTCCATTCACTGTTAGTCAGGCCTGCGTTTGATCCAGAACTGATAGATAATATAAACATTTAAATACCCTGGTGTTTCCTACCCTGGAAACATCTAGGAGCAGGATGACAGAGGCAAGCCAGGCCTTCCATTGCAAGTCTGACCCATACACCAGGTCCAGCTGAAAGGCAGGGTGTTAGCTATTATCTTCCAGCCAAAACTAGTTAACTGCATTTCTTCAGTTCCAAGGTGCTTTAAGCCTCTTGATATGTGGTTGTTGTCGCCAAACAACTGTCTCAGCTGGAAAATAGGACTGTTAGCATCTGTGATCTGTAGTTACTCTGTTTTTAATTCTTACTGGAACAAGGAAAGAGTACTCCCACAGCTCACACTGATCACAGCCAAGACTAAGTAACTAACAGCTCTACCTTCCACCCGAAATTTATGTCTGATAAATCTCACACCCTTGAATTCAAGCCTAGAATAAACTCTGAACATGAAAATGAAAAATGACCCGTAGCATACATTCAGACTACAGTCTGTCCAAAAAAAGGCTAGAAGTGTTTATCCAATTAGATGTGTCTAATAGAGGTGGTAAAATTGGTTTAACTACACAGAAAAAGCATATTGACTGCAATTCGCCACTGATTTAAAGGACATAAGAAGCATTAGAAATATTAATAAAGCTAGAGGAAGAGCGATGTTACCCTAATCATGCAAATGATAATATTCAGTCCTTCATCTCTTAATCAATCCTGTTAGAATTCTTCAAAACGTTAGTGTTACTATGATAAAAATACATACAGAGATATATCAAACATTGAAATAAATACTAAGCATGTTCTGCAAACATGAAAGAAATCTTACTTCAAAAATACAAGTTCATTTTTTTAATTATGCAATTAAAGTTTTAAGTCAAGCCATTTTTATATTTAGCATTTCTTTCTCCCAAACCCCTAGCTTCTGAGGGCTACAAAACACAAGCATATCTCAGTTTCTATTAAAATTATTCATGCAAAATAGACAGTCATTTTCATTTCAAGAATGTGGAATAAAGCTTGACATTGTACCTCCAAAGACTACCCTCAAATTAAAAAGTAAGGCTACAAAGACTGGTGAATGGACGAAAGCTCATGATGTGGCTTTAATGAAGTAAACAGGCTAGATTGTGGAGTAAGTTAATATATTTGTTAAATCTTTTTCTAAAATGACTGTTATAATCACCACATTCCAATGAGACAAAAATGTTCTGGAATCATCAAATTTGGCTTTAAAAATCCCCGTTTCTATTAAAAATTTGTACAGTTTTCTAGTATAGATAAGTACGCATAAGTAACTTAAAGTCATAGTGGCTCATGAGTTTCCATTTTTCGATGAAAATTTCCTATATTTTGTTGGATAAACACCTTCATTCTGAAAGTTTCTATGTCCTAGTCAGTATTGCTAGCATGATTGATGGTATGCAAAGCAGAGACAATATACATATTTCACAGTGCGACTGTCAAAGTCTGGCTAGCTCCTTGATCTCTGTATGTTCTTTATTTGGGATAAGGGGATTTTGGAAATACAGAAAATATTTTACTGAGATCTGTCTACCCTGAACTAAGAAATTGTCAAGGTTTAGGCTGGGCCAGTCACTAAATGAATGACAGATGCTCTCTGTTAGCCTCTCTTCCCAGAAGGGAAGGAAGAGAGAATAAGTAAGAGAGAAAAAAACTAAAACAGGTTCAACAGAATATGAACAATAAAAAGAAAAAAATCATATTAATAAGAAAATAATGAAATATATATAAACACATACAAAAACTGTGTCGAGCTCCCAGACGATCACGTTGCCAGCAGGCACTGAGAAAATCCCTGACTGGGCTCAGCAGCAGATGGGAAATGGATTCAGGAACACACAGATAAAGATCAGAGGCAGAAGAACGAACAGAGTTCTCCTCAATGCCAGCCACTGAAGAAAGAGGCTGATCCCTTGGATCCCTCAGCTTTTATACTGCGCATGAGGCAGATGGGATGGAATAACCCATCGATCAGTTCTGGGTCACCTGTCCTGTCTGCTCCTCCCTGCAGGTGGGAGCCCTCTACGCTCTCTCAATTCCAACCCTCCAACAGGGCAAGTAACAAAGTTAGCTGACCTTAGTTGTTACAGCACTAAGTATAAGCAAGAGCCTCTCTGCATCCCGTTCCTTAGTATTAACTATAGGCATCAGGCCTTCTCAGTCTGGAAGCAGACACTGTCTGAAAAGTATGCTCTTTATTTCAGAGAGTATATTCAGTTAGAAGAGACTTAACTGAAAAGTAAAATTAGTAAAAAGAAAATCAGTTTTATTCTATCTCAAACCAGGACAGGGATGAACAAAGATCCTCAGAACTACTTTGCATAAATAGTACGCTAGTAGAACTATAGGAACAATGTTTCCATTTCTACGGTACCTAACTGGACATCACAAGGTTTCAGAAGCATAAAGAGGTCAGCCTGTCTTTAGTCTTAAAAGACAAGAAGGTAAGTAATGCAAGATCCTGAGCAAAGAGATAATGCTTCATCTAGGAAGGCATATTGGGACAACTGCTTTTAAGGATTTAATAACAAAGCCATTGCTATTATTATGATACAACGACGTGGAAGTCTTTTCTGCAGTCAGTATTGCAGATAGGTCGTAGAGGCTTCCAATTCTCTCCTCCTCCTATTCTCTGTCTTACTGCCAGTCTTAACTGAAGATAATACATAACCAACTTTTCCACTACAGCAGCTTATTTCTCATGTAACAGCTGCCTACTCAGCATAATTACCCAGTGCCTTGTAGATCCCACCCTTCACAATATCTTTACAGATTCTCGCAGCATGGCTTAAGATTGGTATGGATTGAGTATGAATGGGATAGTGCTTGTGTGTGTATGTGTGTGCACACGTGGGTGAGCTTGAGTCGGTAAAATTAGCTTGCTTAGAGGTTCTGTAAATATCTATCTCCTTTTCTTACCATATAACCCTGCGATGATTTTTGTAAGAATAATTTCCTATATGATCATATTGGGAGACATCTCACGCTTCTATGTAATGCCCAGCACAAGATATTTAAGATTATGCATCACAGAATGGTTAAGTTTGGAAGGGACCTTAAAAATCATCTAGTTCCGAGCCCCCTTCCATGGTGGACATCTTCCACTAGATCAGGTTACTCAAAGCCCCATCCAACTTGGCTTGAACACCTTCAGGGATGGGGCATCCTTCTCTGGGCAACCTGTTCCAGTGTCTCACCACACTCACATATAATCTAAATACTACCTAACTAACATATAATCTAAATCTACCCTCTTTCAGTTTAAAACCATTACCCCTCATCCTATCACTACACTCCCTGATAAAGAATCCCTCTCCATCTTTCCTGTAGGCTCCCTTTAAGCGCTGGAATGCTGCTATAAGGTCTCCCCAGAGCCTTCTCTTCTCCAGGCTGAACAACCCCAACTCTCTCAGCCTGTCTTCATAGGAGAGGTGCTCCAGCCCTCTGATCATCTTTGCGGCCCTCCTCTAGACCTGCTCCAACACGTCCATGCCCTTCTTATGTTGGGGACTCCAGAGCTGGATGCAGTACTCCAGGTGGGGTTCTCACGAGAGCAGAGTAGAGGGGCAGAATCACCTCCCTCAACCTGCTGGCCACACTTTTGATGCAGCCCACAGTGTGGTTGGCTTTCTGTGCTTCAAGCACATGTTGCTAGCTCATGTTGAGCTTTTCATCCACAAGTACCCCCACATCCTTTTCCTCAGGGCTGCTCTCAATCCATTGTCTGCTCAGCCTGTGCTTGGGATTGACGCAACCCATATGCAGGACCTTGCACCTGACAGTGTTGAACTTCATGAGGTTTGCATGGGCCCACCTCTCCAGCCTGTCCAGGTTCCTCTGGATGGCATCCCTTCCCTCCAGCATGTTGACTGTACCACACAGCTTGGTGTCGTAAGCAAACTTGCTGAGGGCGCACTCAATCCCACTGTCTGTGTCACCAACAAAGATGTTAAACAGCCCCGATCTGAATACCAACTCCTGAGGAACACCACTCATCACTGGTCTCCCCTTGGATATAGAGTTGTTGACCACAGTTCTTTGAGTGCGACCATCCAGCCAATTTCTTATCCACCAAGTGGTCCATCTGTCAAATCCATGTCTCTCCAGTTTAGAGTCAAGGACATAGCGCAGGACATTGTCAAATGGTTTGCACAAGTCTAGGTAGATGATGTCATTTGCTCTTCCCTTACCCACCAATGCCATAACCCTATCGCAGAAGTCCACCAAATTTGTCAGGCATGACTTGTCTTCACTGACAGCTTCACTGATCACCTCCTTATTTTCCATGTGCCTTACTACAGTTCCCAGGAGGATCTGCTCCATGATCTTGCCAGGCACAGAGGTGAGACTGACTGGCCGGTAGTTCCCTGGGTCTTCCTTTTTTCACTTTTTAGAAATGGGGGTTATGTCTCCTGTTTTCCAGTCAACAGGAACTTCACCAGACTGCCACAACTTCTCAAATATGATGGATAATGGCTTAGCAACTTCATCTGCCAGTTCCCTCAGGACCTGTGGATGTATCTCATCATGCGCGATGGATTTATGCACCTTCAGGTTCCTCAGACTGTCTCAAATCTGATCTTCTCTGATAGTGGGTGGTACCTCATTCTCCCAGTCCCAGTCTCCCTTATCTTACCATGAATATGTATTTAGTGCTGTGACTACTTCTGGAAGCGATAGTAAAATAACTTCAGATTAAAGTAATACCCGTGTTTGAAGTTTGAAGATGTGTTTTCCATATTTTGGTTGTGTCTGAGGCCACAAAACATGCTTAATAAACTATATCAAACTGTTCATTCAATTGGATTTTTTTAAGGGTAATAGCTCTAAAGATGTCTTGCTTGATATGTTGCTGTTCTAGCTGTGAGTTTCATGAAATTACACATCTTAGACATTTCACTTTAGGGTAATATGGAAGGCTACTGACATCAGTCAAATAAAAATTAATTTCAAAGAAATGTACTAATTTCAATTTTTTTCCTAAAATTTTCTGTTCAAGATAGTTTTTCATATGCATTCACACCTTTTTTCACCACCAGCATAGCCCAGTAACTGTGCCACTGCTTTCAAATACTTCTGAGCTTTCACTGGATCCTCAGGAAAAAACACATGCTGAGGGAAAATAAATCAACCTACAGAAAACCATTATGGTCACATTAATTCTTCACAGGGAGAGGAAATACTGAACTTAATCATAAGCTCTCTTATAAGCAGCTTATATGTAAAATAATACAGTAATGAAAACAAACAGCAAAATTTGAAATTCAAGCTCTTACTGTTTTCTTCAGCTTATGGGATAAGAACTCAAGATGGTTAAGAACCGTCTGTTCATATCGTATCTCACTTTATTATTATTACTTTTTGCAAATTTTTCACAATTCCTAGGTAACTATTCTTTCATGTTGACTGATAACCTAACTTCAGTGACGTCAACTGGATATCTAGCAAACTTTTATTTTTCACAGCAGAGAAGCTTAACAAAAGTTGCATTAGAATTTCAACTTTTCCATGTAAAGAAAAGTAAAAGCTTTATGAACTAGAAATATTAGTAAGTACTTGTGTTCATTTCAAACTTTACCTCTGTTTCTGCTGCATGGGCTGTTGTCTCATAGCCATATATTGCATGTCCTCTTGTAGTCGATTAAGAGGAGAGTCTGGCTTGACACGAATCCCATAGTAATGATATTTGGAGTTCCCCCTTCATGAAAGGGCAAGAATTAAAAGAACAGTATCACTAGTTTTATGCATCTACATTACATTGATTTCATAATTCACATTGACTGGAAAATAATACCCATGAATCAGGCCTGACTCTCCTGTCATACCTGTTTTACACAGCTGTCATTTTACCACCCTTGGGAAATTAATTCACTCTCTTAAACAAGTATTCTCCAGCATTTTAACGTGTAAGCCACTTCAATAAGAGAAATAATATGCAAATAAACACAACTTATCTAGTTATGAAGAAAAACAATTCTTAGCAATTTCCAAACAAGTTACATTTTATTTGTACTGATAAAAATCTGCAGTGTGTTTATCAAAATGTAAACGCATAAACAGTGAAAAACAGGAGAAGTAAAAGTAAAATAATGTCTCAAAAAGCATAAAACTGTTTAAGAGACAGAACTGACAGAAAACCACTGTAATATTTAAATACAGGTTTTATTCACTTCTTGACTAGGAGACAAGTTTCTTACTCATCATTATTACTTGTATTTTCTATTGTAGTTCAGCATTTCATTAACACAAACCTAGTTCCAAGTCTTCTGGTCCGTAATCCCATGAAGATTGATCGTATGAGTTTTCCAAAGGAGGCAGCATTGACTGGATCCAATTTATGTTCCTGACAATGTCTTAAGTAATGGTTGTAAAGGGTACTTCTTGGAAGGCTCACTCCTTCTGCAGTTTCATAGTTGTCTAAAAGCCATTGAAGCTATATCACATACAAAACAGAAAAAAAATATCATTATTACTTTATTAAAAATATCTTAGCCATACAACATTAATTTATGACCGGTCTGAAACCACTCTTCAGGTCTATTAAAGAGTTACTTCCTTCTTCAGAGATTCCTTAAATGCTAAGTGTACCATAGTTCTTTAGGGTCTTCAGAATTACCAGGAAATAGCAGAACTCATTGCACTTGTGATATTTTTGATTCAGTACCACACACCAATACTTGATAAAGGTGTCTATGCTTGGGAGACAAATTGTTAGTACTGTGAAGAAATAAAGTAACCATGAAAGTATTTCACATAAATTGCAGAAAACAAACTCCTTGGATTAACAATAATTAGTTAATGTAGTTATAAACCTGGAATATTATACTGTTTTTCTTCACCCGATGTTAAAAAAACATTACGACACTTAACCAAATAGGGTATTTTTTACTCTCAGATACACAAAATAAAAAAGCTATTGCATATAAGTCAAAGAGCAACCTAGATAACGTTGAAAATAATTGGTGCACCCAGAAAGCATTACAGGCACAATGCCTTTCAGTTGTAGTCTGTTTGCCTTTGACTTCCAAGAGTAACAGAATGAGATTCTTGGAAAATTATTAATCTTTTCCTGTAATTGTGGTAGATAGGTAATTTTAGACACATGCAAGAGAAGACTTTTTACGTAACATCACTGGATGTTACAAGTAGTGCACACTCATGAAACGCCTCTAGCTGTCACTAATATATAAAAAAGTAAAGAAGACAACTTAATACTCTTAAATTTAACATTATAGGAGAAAGACAAAATTGATCAAAAATAATATAGGTTAAGGATTACTTAAACATTGAAATTCCACTGGTGTAATTTTTCGATATGCTAACAGTTTCCTTATCTTTCCCCAGTACATGCCATCGTTTCAGTTCCCTGTAATTGTCCTTTAGATACAGCTTGAATGATTCACAAATTGCATTTTCTGTTTGAATTTTATTTTCCTGTTTTCCTAAGGATTTAAATCAAAGTAGTACACTGTGAATATTCAAGCTTGCTAGGTTAAAGATATCTTATCAAAACCTTGGATTTAATTTGATTATCCAGTGAAAATGCAAACTGAAGACATTGTGTTTTCAAGACTTGGTACAAACTTTTACTCTAATGAGCTAGATATTCACACAAATGTGTAATAATTTTCAATTTAGCCCACCAAAGCAGTAACTAGTATAACCAAAACACAATTAAGTGACAATAAAAAATACACACGATCTATGTGTTATTTCTTTGAGAATTATTTTCTCTTAGAGCAGTGCACAAATTCTGTTCCGTAAATGTTCAGTGTAACTTATCATGAAAAGAATGTCAGTATTTTAGTGTGCAATAGCCTGTTTCAGTCCTAACCTTTTCTTTATCACAAAACTGTTATGTACTAAAGTACAGATGATAACATATATTGAATTTATAGCTATGTTTTAGTCACAGTGAGAAATTCACCAGTACAAATACAAAATTTACTCTAGACCATTCAAACACCATTTCCATATTTGCTTTTTACTGAAATCATGCCCATGACTTTTCCATATTTCTTAAACATAAGCTCCAGAAAAATACACAGAAGTAAGATGTAAATGCAAGACATAATTGTTTTAGTCAGCTTGCAGGTAATTTTGCATTTCAAATAGACAAAATGAAAAAGAACAGTTCATCATATTTATATCAGTTATCATATCATTATTTTGAAAGTCTTAACATTGACAAGTGCCTCTAAATTAAGCATTTGTCATTTTGAAATAAAGCCGAAGAAAAAGTATAATTGTAAACATTAACTTTTATCTGAATGTATTAAACTCATTTCACTAATGACCCGATATAAGCCTGTTTGTGCTTAGAAACAAAGGTAATTATATCTTTCAACTGTTGTATTTATCTACATTTAAAATCTATTAATAAGTATATATTTATGTTATATATGTTTACATAACATTTGTCACATATTATTAAATCTACAATGTAATCAGAACAGATACAGAATGTGAAATATTTCTGTTTTCCCCAAAAGGAAAAACTTTGTCAATCCCAAAAGACTGACAAACAAAAAATAATTATTTTCCAATTAAGTCCTGTATGTAGCATTAAAGATATTCTCCAGATAGGTTATAACGTTCTATGAATCACTGTTAGTGCACTTCATTAATGATACGAATTTCTAACAGATGTTATTTCAACCATAACTTGCATTATTCAACACCAAAAAAGATGAAATCAAAAGATAAGTGCAAGATTTTGCTCCTCGGTGGAGTTACTTAGTAGCAAAGGCTTGAAGTCACTACTTGCTAGATTATAGGCAGGAAGAAAAAGTGCAGTTAATATACGATTTTAAAAGTAAAATTATCTCAAAACGTAAAACTATTGTGAACAACTTTAATTTTTTTTAATTCTAAAACTGAGCTGTTCAGGTTTGAATCCTGGCTTTTTAATTTGTAGTACTGACCATACTGTACAGGTAAGGTAAGGTGGGTAAAGGTATGAAATATTTACCGAGCCAGACCTATTAAATCGACTGTGACTTTAATTAAGTTGCAATGTTTATAAAACATTCAACTATAATTAAGTCCATCTCATGCAGAAATAAATCAGGAAAGAAAATAAAACAGAAGAGAAATGACAAACTCCTTAAACTAAGCACACATTAATTTAGGAAAAAAAAAATCCTAGAAAATTCTAGGGCAAAAATGCCAACCCCAATCCTAATACTCTCCCACAAATTAATGTATCATCTGCAAAGTGAAAGTTAATTAAACACACAGTTTAGAATTCTATTTTAAAACCTATTAAACCCAATTATTTCAATAAATGCCAAGCCAAACCATTAGAAGTCAAAATGAAGAATAGTTTAAGGAGACAAAGGTTAAACCTGTACTTAAACTTCCTTCATACTGTCCTTCCTTGAGTTTAAACACAGTAAGCAGCGCTTTAAAAATAGGCAAAACATTCAGTAAGTTTGATCTAGATTGCTAACTTCTTCCAAAATGACCAAGACTAGGAAAGACTGATTGCCAGAAAAATATGTGCAGGGATCTTCCTTCCCGCCTCCCTCCGAGCCCCCCCCCAAATCAAAGATACATCCCTATCAGTGTAATTGTGAAAGAGCTTTCACAGTCAAGAAAGAAATATCATAATCAGACTTAACAGGTGGATGAGAATCTTATTGATAGGAACACACTGTGAACAGTGCATAGCACTAGGAATGAGTGGAACATAGTCTAGTGGGGCACAGCAGCTTATCTTGCAATTCTTTCTTGGTTTTAGACCAAAATTCTGGACTTCATAACAGGATTAACACAAACTTACCAATACTTCAAGTGTTCCAAGTCTTAACATAAATTTCTACCACTTTGCCAAAAAAAAGTTATGGCCCCTTTAAAAATTACATTTAAATAATAATTTTTATACTATCTAACAGTATTATTATTATTATTGAAAAATAATTTCCATACTGTCTCATCTTCAAAACAATTATTTTGTAAACAACCAAGGTGGAATCTAAAAGTATTTCTGTATAACATTTTGCATAACTTTCTGTAATACAATTTTCCTCTTTCAATTCTGGCATTTTCTAATGAAAAAAAAAGTTTGCTTAAAATTTCCACAAAACAATTCCAGTTTAGACTTTGACATAACTAGACCCATACAGAAAGAATCCAACACCTAAACCCAAACCTGTTAAAACACAGATTTTTCATTTGATTTCTGAAGGACAGCTTCTATCATAATATTCTTACATTAAGACCACAAACCAAATTTAAATTTCTTCTGTAAAACAATAAAGGAATTTGAATTTATGTAATTAGTAAAGCTGAGAAGGAAAAAAAGGTAAAATGAATACAAACTAATCGATGTGGCAAAAATACAAAATACAAAACCACAAATACCAACAGAAAAAATACATTTCAAGAAAGACTAGCAACCTACAAAGCAACATTATTATTTATATAAAGAGTTTAAAATCAACTCTGGGCTTTTTTTTCCTTTATTTTAAAGTTAAATATATTATACATTTATCACCAGATTTGGCAATCATGTTCTTACCCAAATATCTTTTAGCTTTGTACATGGAGAGTTCTTAACTGTAAGATTTGCAGAGTAAGAACAAAGAAAAAGGCAACTGAATAAGACATCTTTGTGAACTTCAAATTAAGAAAATGCTTGCTTTTTTTTTTTCCAGGTCATCATAAGGATCTTTAAGATTTTATGTAAGTCATTTCATAATAAACTCTCTATTCAGAATAAATGAAGAAACACCTAAAGACAATCCAAAGACATTATTTAGGCATGCTGTTTCTTTCTTCTCTTCCTCTTCACATGCCCCCAATTTAATATAGGGTACAAAGACTTTGCATCGTAGACAACTTTATTTAAAATTTCAAAAGCCAGCTAACTTAGAATTATTTGAACTTTATCTTGACATTTACACTACAATCCTCAAAACAGCAAAATGTGTTAACTTGTCTTAAAACAGGTGTAGAGCATAGGAAACAGGTAACACTCTACAATATACCATAAAGACATTTCATCTGACAAAATAAAGCCATGGGAGATGTAGTAGAAGATTACAAGCAACTGGGATGAGAAGATTAAGAGCAAACAGTAGTAATAAAATAAAACAAACATTTAGAGGCAGGCTAAGCATGCAGAAAAAGCAAAAAAGAGAGTATGTGAAGAAGAGACAACTTACATGGCTGTTGAGAAGAGAGCTTCTGTGAGTGGACAGACCATCAGACTTTTGCAGTGTCTCAATCGCCATTTCAATCTGATAATAGATGTCATTAAAAAAAGGACTCAAGACAAGATAGTAAAAAAGCCTGATCAGAGAAGTTTTGACAGATTGCTTACAGACCAACAGAAATGCCTGCTTTATTCCTGGCTAGGGCATATGTTTTACTAAAAGGCCTCATTGCAGAGTCCCGGTGAACATAAGACTCCCTAATGAGGTCAGAAAGGCATTTTGTTTGCATATATATTGCAGGATCACAGCCTCAAAGTCCATTTTACCTTCAAACCTGCTCAGAAAATTCAATCAGTAGAATTACTGGTGAGCTGCACTCAAACAAAAACAACCTTGATTGAATAAAAAAATCATTAATTAAAAAATAAATAAATCCCTAAACATAATTTTAAGAAAGGCCTCCATATGTTTTCCCTCAACTATATCAGAAAGAGATATGCACAGTTTGCAGTAAGATTTGAATTAGAAACAAAACTTCAGCTCTCTGGAATCACAGAATCAAATCCCAAACCCAAATAATCCAATAGGCTTTCCACCATTAGCTTCACTGGGACAGGACACCACCCTTACTGCTGCCAGCACCCTTTGAATATCCCCAGCTGTCAAAGTGGAAAGTCAGGAGTTATACAGACTGCAGGATCCATCCTTTGGAAAAGCAGATTTGTTCACAATAATTTTGCCTTTTAAAAGGAAAAGAAAACAGCACTACTAAAACACAAAGTAGTATTTCTACAAATGCAAATGTACAAATACTCTCACATCCATTCCCATTCTTTTCTTTTCTACTATCAATGGATATTTTGATCAGTTCAATAGCAACAGCATTAAAAAAAATAAATCAGAACCTAAATGTAATTTAACTGGGGGAGCTGGAAGAGCAAAATCAACAACAAAAATGACAGAGACAATGGGATACGCCGTGAGAAAAGGCATGCAATTAATTAGCTACATTAAATGGCCAAAATGAAAGCAATGGAAACCATGACTTATACTTTTAAAAACAGTTATCATTCTCTATCTAGCCACTTTTTAATAAGCCCTCCCTATCCTACTTCAAATATCACAGAACTATCCATAACTTTAGTGGCATGATTTATCAATATTGGCTGAATTCACTCTGTATAGCTGTAACTACAAAATAGTGCAGTTGATGCTTGAATTTACCGTACATATAAATTAGCTTCTCTCTTTTTTACAGGGCAACTTTGAAGTATTTTGTTGTAATAACTTCTTTTTTCTTACAACTGTTTAATATTATCTATACCAGCCTTCCTATAAAAAGTACGTTATTTAAAATATGCAATTAATATGTAAGAAAACATACTCTTACACATCAGTAATGCTTTTTTTAACATTCTGCTTTCTTCTTGCTTCAGTGGAAAATAGTATGAGGTCAAAGTATTCGATCACACCAGAAAGATCAAATTTTAAAAGCATGCTGTATGATAAAAACGACAAGCTTAAAACACCATCATGGTACGGTCAACTTACTATATACTGTAGTCATAGAATTTCTCTTCTTAACATAATGCTACAATCAAACAATGAATACCGTACACACATTTAAATCCTAATTCTGATGCTTAGGTTACTAGTTCCACAGTGCTTAGTCCACAGCAGCACTACAGCACTGAAGTTACACCTCCTGCTGCTCATTCACACTACTGCACTACTCTTAACTTACTGCTGCAACTTGTGGCCTTGTTTGTTCAGAGAACCAATCTGTTAAAAAGTAATAGTAATTGCACTTAAAAAGAAAAGTGGCATTACAGGTAACACTGATTCCTCACTGCCATATTGCTTCAATGCCTTTTGGCACTATGCAATGAACCAAATAAAGAAACTTACTTTTTTATTTTGTCATTTCAGGTATTTTTGTTGCTGGACTTTCTTTTAGAAGTAGATTTCAGTAGTACAGTCATTGAAGACAATGAATCTGTGTTCACTTTTACCGCACAGCATAAGCCAAGCAGTGTTGGTCACCACTAAAACACGCTAATTACTTCACCAAGCTCAGAAAGATATATGATCTATATTTAAAATGAATCTTCACCATATTCTAGTAGGGCAAGCTTCTCAAGAGAAATTGTTCTTACTACTAATTATTTTGTTCATTATTCTAGTCTAAATTTTGATAAAATGAACTTTCAGCTTTATCTGACAGATACATATCTTTTTAATGACAGAAACATTCTTCCTATGTAGCCTATACAACCACTTCTTACCTATTTTTTGAGCATAAAGTATGTTTGATTTGAAGACAGGTTTTCTAGACACTAAATCATTTATCTTGCCCTTTCCAGCTACTTCTTGCTTTCCTCTATTGGTGTTCCTCAGGGCTCAATTCTAGGGCCAGTTCTGTTCAGTATTTTTTATCAATGATCTGCATGCAGAACTTGAAAGCTCCATTAGCAAGTCCACAGATGATGCCAAGCTGGGAGGTGCTGTTGACTCTCTCGAGGGATGAGAAGCCTTGTGGAGGGATCTGGATAGATTGGAGCCCTGGGTAACCATTAGTGACACGAAAGTGACAAGTTGAAATGCCATATTCTGCACCTGGGTGGAGTAATGCCAGGCACAAGTGGGGAGGAGTGGCTGGAGACCAGCCCTGTGGAAAGTGATCTACCTGGGGGTGCTGGTTGATGGCAGGTTCAGTATGAGCCAGCAGTGTGCCCTGGCAGCCACGAGTGCAAACCACATCCTGGGGTGCATCAAACACAGCATCACCAGCCGGTCAAGAGAGGGGATTATCCCACTGTATTCAGCATTGGTGCGGCCTCACTATGAGGTGTAGTTGAGGACTTTAGGCTTGTCTAGTTTGGGGGAAAGGAAGCTGAGGGGTGACCTCACTGCTCTCTACAGGTTCCTGAGGAGGCTAATGGAGGGGGAGGTGCTGATCTCTTCTCCACGGATCCAGCAACAGGACGCATGGGAACACTTCAAAGCTGCACCAGGGGAGGTTTAGACTGGACATGAGGAAGCATTTCTTTAACGAGAGGGTGGTCAAGCACTGGAACAGGCTTCCTGGAGAGGTGGTCAATGCCCCACTGTCAATGCCTGTCACTATTTAAGAGGCATTTGGGCAATGCCTTTAACAACCTGCTTTAACTTCTAGTGAGCTCTGTAGTGGTAAGGCAGTTGGGCTAGGTGATCATTGAAGGTCCATTGCAACTGAAATACTCTATTCTCTTACTCCAAGCTTTTGGGTTTTCAAGATGATCTATGTGACACAGAGTACCATACCTACATGGAGTAACAGCTACCTGCGTAAAAAGTTGTTTATGTGAAGGATCTGTTCCTTGAAGCTTTTAAGTTCTAAGTTTTGGCCAGGGACTTTTATTTAGGTTCTAGAAAAACTGAACATAATTTCCCCACTATTCAAAACAGCATTTAAGCACATACACAGATTAACTACATAGGTAATGCAGTGGGTTTTATTATTATATTTAGTGGAAAGAAAATGAAAATAATTTTAACATTTAAAATTATATTCTGCATAAATACAAAAGGGAGACTGATAGCCTTGCATTTTTAGCAATAAGCAGTGAGAGATTCCATGCACAGCTAACTACATATACATCTGAGAGGCAAAATGACAACAAGAATTACACATTCATTTGAATATGTGATCAGTCATACACTTCTATTCTTCTCTTAACAAGACTAAAACCATTATTTATAAAGTCCTGACTGATAACTGAAATTTACACTATCACTCCCACTGCAACTCCAGCTAAACCATGTTAAATGTTACACTACTGGTAGGAATGATAATCAAGTTTGTATACTAAAATAAACACGGGCGGACACTCAATTAGAGCATGATAGCTATGAAAACTATGATTCTCCTTCAATTTTCTTTGTTTGCCAACTAAAATACTGCCTTATACTCTGACACAGTTGTTAATGATGAAGGGTATTTCCCTGGGGTTAAAAAGTTCAACAGTTTGATCCCAGTTTATGCATCCAGAATCCTACAATGTGCAATCTTTATGTGATCTACTGATTTGGAAGTTATTAACTGTTCTTGCTAGTTTATGTCTTAGCGTTAACATGTTACTAGATAAACTAATAACACATAATAGTTTCAGATGTGATCGCACAGACATAGCAAATACCTATCCCAAATCCACTTTGAAAAAACCTGCCCTCCTCTTAGGAAGAAGAAATAATACTTTTTCATGAGTCAATTAATTTACTAACAATTCAACTAATAAACACAAAGTACTTAGAGTAAGTTGTTCTGAGGAGATCAGGTCATAAAGAAAACAATCCACAGAAGTTTAAGCCCTGAGGTTTTGCACTTAATCTGGATGTCCTACAATTTATTTTCTTTATCTGTTTGTGTCTGCAAACCACTCTCCAAAACCAGCAGCAAAGCAGGCAACTTTAGGTGGTATCTTAAAATTCAATACACTGGTATTCAAAAAAGATAGTTCTTGTCTCTATCTGCACAGGCACCTGCCATTCACAATGCCTTTTATCCACTTCCAAAGATTTGCCCTCTTAGGCTTTAAAGGAAGTGAAATCCTAAAGGAGCTTTAGGATGCTCCATTATGAAGGAATTACTAATTCCTCATATGTATACATGAAAGATTAATTTGGTACAGCTAGCTAAGTCCTGGGTACTGGTGACAACTGTGCTTACCTAAATAAGGTGTATACACATCATGAATAACCTGAAGCTACAGGATAAATGGACTATGGGCTTTTGAAAATGTGACACTTTCACTCTTTTAGGATGCCACAAACACTCATTATCTACGGTAGCTTTCAATTCTGTTTCAGGTCAGACTAATCATGTATGTTGTACTGTTTTCTGAAACTTATGCCAGAGTTGTGTTAGGCAGACAAGATTGCCCAAGAAAAAGAAGCCTGAAAATAAAATAGTAGTGACCACACTAAGAGAACTCAGGTGCAGCCTTTACAGCTGGAAGAATTAAATTTAAAGGATTTGCATTCCTCACAACAGACAAAGCTATAGCAGCACCTGTAAAGAGGTTCTATGAAATTTTGCTCAAGAGCATGGAGCACTATTATGAAGACAGAAAGACAGATACTTTTTAAAGTCTGTTGGACTGAAAGACATGTAAGTATGCAGAAACAGAAGAACACAAAAAGATGTAAAACAAGTGTGGTATTTTACATATGCTGACCTTAAAAGTATGCTGATAAACCTTAAGCACCTAGAAAAAAAGGGTGGGGTTTTTTTCTTCCTTAAAATTGGTTGATTTGTAAATAAAACACCCAAGTTTAATACACATAACAGATACTGGTCAAAATACCTGCTGCAAATGCACACCTCCAGTAGTCTGCATGTATATAAGGCATGTATACTGACTAATGAACATAATATATTCTCTAGTAATTACAAAGGAATACATGGAGTCAACATAGGGGTAAAATGCAGCCGTAGGCTGGAAAAATAAAAAATGTTTGGATTTTAGGTCAGATTACTTTCTCCTTCCCAAATTTACAAACGAAATATTGCTGGAAGTTCTCAAACATATGGTCAAACTGACCAATTCACCATCTCTCCCCTGGATTATCCAGTTATTTGTATACCTCATGCCTATTATATACATCTTCAAAAACATTCTAAACATTTTTCTGTGTGGTCGTTTTCTCCATATTTGGTACAAACACTTAAAGGAAAACAAAAAAATCCCTTGTGTAGCTGATTATAAGAACTTCTAGAACACATACATTCCACCTAACACTGAAAATCACATGGAAGCACATCGGAGTTACTCACACCAGAAAAAACAGAACTGAGAAACTAAAAGTCAAGTTTAGTTTGGATTATTATTAAAGCCAAATTTGAAAACATTTATGGCAAGACAGCCTTAGAGAGACGCAGAGTGGCCATTTTAGAACAAATGTGTATTTAATCAGAAATTTAAAAATCCAGTCCTTTAGAAAGGTGATGCCTTCATGCCACTGATAATCAGACTGTTATGAGAACATCAGTGGCAAGTCATCTTGCATCCAGTTTATGCATTTTCAAATAAAAGGAATTAATAGAAATTCTTCTCACAGATTCAAAGATGCCTATTTTTAATATCTTACGATAAAAAAAAAAACATTGTTTCTTACAGTATCTTTTCACCAGTAATTGGAATGCTACATTGGAATAAACTGAGTTTCCAACAACACTACATCCTGATTTTCGATACACAAATACCAGAACAAATATTCAATTGCCAAAACTGGAAAGAACCTATGAGGTGCTATAGGGCTTTTAGGCAGAAAACACACCAAAAGCCAATGACTGAAAGCTGAAGTCAGACCGTATCAGAAGAGAAACAAGGAGCATAGGCAGGTGAAGCCAGAATGCAGACAGGGTAGATGTGGCAGACCTTACTAGGGGTCATTCTCCCTTTTCCCCACATTCCTTGTTTTGTGAAAAGGACACAGTCTCAACTCAAGATATTACAGTGGAGCAGCAAGGCACTCAAAGGGGCAGAGAAAGACAGAAGTTTTTTTGGCCAGACCGATAGACTGAAACCTCTGGAAGAGAGAGGGAGAAGCCACGATCCACAGATCTGAAAGAGAATCCAAAGCAGGAGGAAAAGTCTTGGAGGCAGAGGTTTATAAAGGCACAAGATCCACAAATCCTCTAAACTTCCCACCCCTCCAGTTAATTCTTACTACATAAATGGGTTTTTTTAGCAGTAGTAGTGATTAACCATTCTTATGACTCTTTTAAAAGAAAAAAAGAAAAAGATTATCTGCCTTCTTTTATCTGGAAATGAATGCCTTTCTTCACAAAAGGTGTCACTGCGCTCAGTTGAAGAAGTCATAAGTAAATGTCTTGCCAGTAAGAGTGGTCAGACCAAATAATCCAACAATCCTTTGTAGCATAAAAATCTGTACGTCTTCGATTTGATCAGAAATTGTTTGCTTTCTGCTAAGATGGATCCAGCCAAATCAAAATTACCAGAAAAGTTGGGGAATGGAGGAAGAAAAAGTTCGTCTACCGAGAAAGAGATTAATAAATAAAATCTCTTCTCAAACTATTTTCCAAATGAAAACCCCTCTACCTTTAATGGATCATTTAAACATTTGTTGCTTTTTGGTCTTAAAAGAATTATACTAGCTCCACTAAAATTATATTATCGGGATATGATATTTACACTGAGCCTTCTTAACTTCTTGTTGTTCTTCTCCCTCCATTAATTATGACACATTTTGGGTAGACGCCATCCTTCCTTTAAAATTAAGAGCAAATTTTGTACACTGTGATTACTACCAGAAATAGTAATTTGTGGTGATACATTACATCCGTATTAATTTTGCTTTTATTTTCATGCACATTTAGATTTGCACTGAAATAGGAAAGATTTCTGCAACAGCATGAGTGGAGACCTCCTATGGCTGGTGATGACTGATGAATGACAACTGCAGTTGCAGATCAGTCATAAAGCTTGTTATAAAACAAAACTAATAGATGGGAGCCTCTCACTGGCTGACAAGCATAACAACACATTTATTACTAGAAACTAGATGAATTTTTTAACCTTAAGATATTATTAAATATATTGATTAGATCATCCTGTTTTACCACAAGAACAGTCTTTAAGACATTTACACATGTGAAAAAAATTAGAAGGCGATTCAGATTTCATTATTATCATGGCAATCCAATTTTCTATTTAGTCTTTTAAATATAGCTGTCCCTTCTTTAATGATAGTTGCCAATAAACCAAACAGATGACTCTTTCATACAGGTTTCAACATTTTGTTGAAATTGTTTTCAACATTTCAAATAGACATCCTGCTAGGGTAAATCACTTCTTGTTTAATGGAATCACAATTTATTCTTGACCAATCCACATATATTCACATGAAAATGGCCATTCTGGAAATCTACCTGATATTTTATATAAAAGGCCCTATAATCAGAATGCCTTTCTGTTTTAGTGAAAAAATCCTTTTTAGTAGGTAGAGAAGTAGTTTAACAGGTCAGCAAAGGATTTAGTGGGAAGAAGCAATGAAATAAATGGAAATAAAATGAGTAAAGAAAACGCTAACAAATGTTCTTCATGCATACTAACACAAACCACTACTGTATATACGTTGGAACACTTTTCATAGTGCACAATTCTTAATATTTTGGCTACAAAAACACTGCTATTGCCTGCTATAGCTTAAGCAGGACAGCCTTCTTGTATGAATGTTTGACAGAAATTAAAATGAATGAAATGTTCTAAGCAAAATATTAGCTCTTTATTAAACCTGAAGCAGAACTCAGAATTATATTAAACCATAATGAAAGTAAAGTGAAGACAGACTTCAAGTAAAAAGTCTCTGAGTCTCTTTTATTAACTTCTGTATAAACCAAATAGCATACCTGGTGAAAAGTAAATTAGATTTTAAAGTTTCATTTATCTAAGGCCAGTTAATAAAATTGACTTATTTTATGCATTTGACTTTTAACTTGAAACTGTTTCATTTGTTTAACTTACACTAGATGTATCAGAAACAGATAATATCAATAATACAATTAATTTGCTTGTTACAGAAGGTAATGATTTGATCAGTAAGGGTGAGTAACAACAAAACAAATTAAGTTATCAGCTGAAAAGAGTAAACAGAACTAGTACCTCAATGGCGAAATTAAAGAGAGCTTGTGATGACCAAATGTGTTAGTAAGTAAATTCTTATTAATTTCTATATCCTCTGTCTCCATACAAAAATTGTCCAAACTAACTGAAAATTTGGAAATATTTCCTGAGTATTATACTGGCAAACCAGCCTGGATACATGTTATTTTAATGACTCCAATAAATCCTCTATACAAGGACAAAAAAAGTTATGATGCCAAAGATCAAATGGGGATCACAAGTGAAACAAGCTCTACCTATCTGAGGTGCAACCCAAATAAAATATTACTTGATCTATTTTGCATAGTTTAATTATGCCCTCTAGTCAAATTAAAACAGACTTGGTGCTTTAAAATTACAGTTCAAGTTGAACGTTTTGTGTTTCAAACAACTCCTGAATATTTCAGCTGAAGCATACACACCAAGAGCCTAAAATTATAAAATATAAAATCATGTTGTGTCCCACTTCCTTAGCAAGAAATGTACTTCTAACACATTCTAATGTCTTATACTTACAGAACTATACTATACAAAATAAATAGCACCTTAAAAAACTGAGGAAACTATTTTAGTATTAAAAATGCAACTTAATAATTGTAATTTAATTAGCAGTATTTTTTCTGTTCTTAAAGGCTAGATGATACGGCAGTATAGAAGTTACTTGTAGCAACCAAAACAGGTTGTTTTATTGGCACGTGAAGCAAAAGAAAGATGTTGCTGAAGGTATGAACCTTAGATTTTGTTAAATTTTGGCAATTTTACTTCTAATTTTGACAAAAAAAATCAAAAGTTTTTAATTTGCAAAATATAGCATGGAGTTTTGATATCAGGCAAATAATTCTAGGATATCTAAATTCAAAGTCTACTACTCTTCATTTGTGTTTACTGGATGCATTTAAGCCTCACTTGATTCCACATTCAGTTAAGCGTTTCCACTGACTGAATTCTGTTGTCAGTGAACAAAACAAAACTTACAGCATGACATGCAAAACACAAAAATACATTTGTTCTTAGTTGATTAAGGAGAAAACTAGCATAATCTCTAAAAGAGGCAATATTTGTACTTAATTGTAGAAAAACTTAAATCAACTAAGAAAACATAGGAATATCACTGCCATTTAAGTATTTAAAGAAATGTTACTTCTCAAATTTCACTCCATCTAGTAACTTAAGCCTATAGAAAACTAGGTCTTTTGCATACGCTTGGCAATCATAAAGTCAGATGGAAAATTCAATGAAATATCTTCCAAATAAGTAAAATGAAATAGTACTTTAAAGGAAAAAAGAAAACAGTCCAGTTAAAGTCTTGATTTTAATTAAATGAACCTGAAAGGGGAATGTTCCTTTTTTCAGAAACTCTGTTTTTCTATTAAAGTCATGTAAAATACAGGCAAATGTTAATATACTCTTTTTTATTTTGTAATTAAAATACAAAATTCTCTGTTGCTAGCTTAAAGCTTCTGCTATGTTACTGATATTTCCGCTGTTCATGAATTATGGCTCTTTACAATTTTAATTCTCAGAAAATAATACTACACCGTTTTTGGATGAAATCATATTTTTTTACATTGTACAAAAATTGTATTTATAAATACCAACCACCTTAAGAATCAAAATAAAGAGATTTTATCAGATCGCCTAAATTATCCAATGCTATTGTAAATATTCATCTTAATTTCAAATAGAAGACAATTAGATTTTTACTCATTACATCAGTTCCTAAAAATGAAGTCCCTTAATGTCATTGCCCTTTGGAGTACTGATGAATCTGTATTATTAATGATGCTTTTTCTCCTTTACTGTATTTTTCAACTCCTCCTACTCCATGTTTCACATTTCTCTTCCCCATTACTTCTAAATCTCCACACCCAGACCAGAACACCCAGAAGAGTTAGCTAGAAGTACTCATTAGGGCTATAGAGAAAAGCTACACTAGGTATAAACCCATTTTCCTAATTGAAATAAGGGCTGAATGAATAAGTTCTTAAGGGAAAGTTCTGTGTTTATGTTTAAGTGTCCACAATATTATCTATCACAGTTGTAACAGAATGCATCTTCCCATAGCATTGTAAGACACTTTCATAATGAGCTTTTAATCTGGCACAGCCTTTGGAGACATAACATAGATAACTAAGAATAAAGTGTTAAAAGGTAGTACCTCAGTATTCTGAACAATTGGAAATACTTTGAAACAAGCTACCAAAACTACACTAATATCGAGCAAACAAACAGAACAAATGCAGGGAAGTTACAGATCTGTAACTTACATTATTTAACATTTCCATCTAACATAGTTTACTCAACAATACTGTGTTCTTCTTATGTTTTCAGAAAAAATAAAAAAATTTTAAAGGAGGCTGGTTTAGTTCCCAACCTGACAAATACTCAGCTCAGACAAACTATTATGTAAGCGCTCCCTAATATTACTTCAATACAAAAATTTAACCTATGAAATGTAAATATTTGCAAGCTGTCAAGGGAAAGGTCTGCCTTCATGTTTAAGTTTTCACAGAGTTCTTACTCCTGTATCTTGCTTATATATATTTCTTATTTTACAAAAAGTACTATGTAGTACTTATTCTGAAACATAATATTGCTATACATTCTGTCACAAAAATTGTGTCAGTCTGCAAGAATAACTGAGTGACCAAGAAACTAGTCTCAAAGAGTTTGCATCAGTCTGAAATACTTACTGTCGCTGGGGAGGCCCGCGTTGTATGAGTCACTGAATGACCAGAATTTTCCATTGAATTGCCAATCAGATAGGTCCCTCCTGAGCTGCTAATGAGTTGTCCTCCTGTGACACCCATCTGAATCCCTCCAGTGCCCACCATGCTATGAGACGACACCACTGTTGTCACCTGTGCAGAACTTCCTTGAGTATCAAAATAATTTCCCCCAGTGTTTTGGCTGTACATCTGGGTTTCTGTGTAAGGATAAGTTGTTGATCGGCTTCAAGAAAAGAAAACAAAAGGAAAAGAAATTATTTGTATTGTTCATTTAGCTGAGGGAAATGTTATAATTCTAGAAATGTATCTACAACAGCTATAACCAAATTAAATAAAGACTGGCAAACAATCTCTGCCTCCTCAGAGAGCAACATTTAATCAAGCTAAGTGCTATGTAACTAATTCAATGACAGTATTAAACCAAGTATCTACCAAACCTTACAGAAAAACTTGTCAGTCTTACCTGAAGAGAACGAGAAAGGCAGAAAGAGCTCATCCAATTATTAATACATTGCAAAGCAATTTATAAAGGTCCATCTGTTTTAATTTTTTAATCTGACAATAAAATTTTGAATTTTAGTCAGATGTTACATATTTTGCATTATGCAAAGTTGCAAACAATTCATACAAATGTCAGTCAAGAGAGTCCAATATTCAAGAATAGTATGTTAACTATTTTTTTTAAATTCACTAAAGCTCTTGGCTGAAGCTTGAAATTCTGAGTTCACTGGTATTTTGGGAAATGCAGTTATTTTTACAGGGTAAATCCAAATTTGGACATGAATTCATGTTATGATAAAAACTGCATTTAAGAAACAAAACTGAAACAGGACTATGACTTGTAAAAAGGTCACAAAGATGAAAGAAGTTAAAGGTATGCAACAGTAACATTTTTAAAATCACTTTCAACTATGAAACATTCATGCCTCATTAACCATTTTACCCTAATAAACTATTCAGCTACTGAAACCTTCTATCATGTTTCAGAAACTTCAAAACTTTAGTTTTAAAACCCTAAATGTTCTATAAGCCTCATACGGCATTATTTGCTCTCGCCCATCCTTAAGCTACTGAAACATTCTCCTTTTTATTTTGAGTATTTCAAAAGCCTCAAGATCAGCTGCAAGAAACCTGAAGTTAATCTAAAAGGAATGCCTTGCAGCCTGCCAAAAACAAGGCAAAGTAGTTCTGTTAGGGACTAACGCTCATGCAGACACTTAATCTATTAACATTTCTTTCAGAGAGTGAAAAATCAGTTGATCGTTGCATTGTAACAACCTAGGCATGTGTTGAGGTACCGTGCAAGTCCCGAATAATCTGTTTTGTCAAGCCAAGGTATTATTGTGATACCTTGTGGTACTGTTGTGATATTATTTATCTTGTTATAAGCAAGAAAACTGCTAGCAGAACTGGTGTTGCATCTGTCTCAGAATCACACAATTTACAGTGCAATGCAGCAGAGGAAAATTTAGGAAAATGTTGTAATTGAAACTCAGGGGAAACAGCTCAGGCAAATGATTGTCACGGGACTGAACACTGTAATTTCTCCCAAAAGAGAAAATAAAAGCTTGGTATCAGTATCAGGTATCAGTAAGGAAAGTAATGAAAGGACAAGGCCATTGTTGACAGTAAAAACAAACATGGCTAGAGGAAAAAGACTGTTCAAAAGATGTGAGGAGAACAAATCTAACTTGCAGAAGTTGAACTGAAGATGTAGTTTTTTGATGCAACGCAAACCCTAGAGAATGCTCAAAATTTCACAAGAAAAGTAAGTCACAGGCTTGGTGTGGAATAGGGAGAGAAAAGGAAATACTTGTTTGCTTCTACCTTGTTTACATCTGTATATCATGGGTAGTCTCTAAATAAGGACTGATTGTACTAGAACACCTACATCTACTTGTAACAGTATTCAGTATCAATGGATCAAGAGCAATCACTGTGGTACACCAATGGGTCACACTCCAAGATAAACATACTCTTCCCTTTGTTTCAACAACCAGCAGGTTCTTCTAGAACACCTGATTATTGGAGATGATTAAGCAAACCTTTAGCAACAGAGAGCAACAAGGCGACATAAAACCATTATTATTACATGCAATAGTAATTGCAACTTAGCAAAGAGCCTTTTAACTTAATCAAAATACAAACTAATTAATCTGGAAATTAAAAATGCAGCTGGATGAGATGATGTTTTGGAAAGAAGTGACTCAAAGGTTTTAAGGTGATAGCATACGGTAACATGACATCTCAACATAAAACTGTAGCAAAGAGGAAAATACAATGTTATACCCTTTACACACACAAGGGACAACTTGAAATAAGGAAGGGATCTCCTTCTTCTCCATAGCACTTGTAGCACAAACACGCAGTACTTTCTCAAATTATGACATATATCATATAATCAGTTCTTTCCCACTGCAAGGTTGTAAAAGCACTCCTAGCTCTTCTTTTCTTCAACAGCTGCATATAAAGATCATCTAGAAATTAACCTCAGTGTAACTAAAGTCTTCTGGCTCTTTATGAGAACACCTCGGTGATATACTGTGGGTTGAGATACAAGGTAGACAACAGAATCTCATAGATCCTCCTACCAAAACACTGTGAAATTTAGTGTTTACTAGAATGTGGCATTAGAAAGTTCATCAGAGTTACTAGTAAGTTTGAAGTCTAAGTAGTTAGGCTGGAGAATCCTAGTTTCCAGAAGGCCATGAAAACCAGATAATGTTTACCCTGACAGCACGTCGCACAGAGTCAGACCCTGCGTGAATTCAATTTAGATTAAGCAAGCCCAGAACACATGTCCAATGTTAGGATCCCACACTGGAAATCAATGAGACCAGCATGAGTTGGACTAGGATTGGAAGGCACAATAGTTCAAGGCATCACCTGTTATGCCTTATTGCTTATATACATTTTATAAGGATTTGCAAAATATAATGCTAGAAATAAAACATATGGAGTTGTGATACAAAGTTGTTAATAAAATTATATTTTTGGCACATGAAAACAGAAAATAACTAATTTCTAAGTTCACTGAACCCCAGCATTACCACAAAATTAAGTGCAATATTTTGCACTATATTACAGACACTAACATACTGTTTACTAAGCTTAACTTTTAGAGACTTTTTCATCTCTTCAAAGACACTGACACTGAAGAAAGGAGACAAATAAAAACAAGGGCACAGAGAAAGTAAACCTTGTTGTTGTCCTCCCTTAGTTTTCAGTCTGCAGATGCACAGGTGGGAAATCACTTATTCCCAGCTGCGCCTCCTATTTGCTTCTATGTAAATGTCAAAAATCTGATCTACTGACTACTGTAAATCAGTGTTCCTGCCATCCCATAATGTCTTAGTAATTTACAAGGGCTGACCACGGCCCCCAAATTTTCTTTGAGCAAGCAGTTGAAGGGACAGACTTACCTTTCCCATATTTATATTTGCCTAGAAAACATCACCTACAGACTTATGCTGGTTTTATTCATGTCTTAGGAATATCTGCCTTGTTGAAAGATTATTCCATCACACTGTGTTTTAGTGAAAAAAAATAACAACAAACTGATTTATTTCCTTTTCCAGGAACTGAGAAATACAGAATGTTTTTAAATACAAATTCTCAAATCACGTTAGAAGTTCAGACAAGTTAACTCAAGTGCAGTTTGTGTTTGTTTTAAAATAGGTTTTAACTGGAAATTATATTCCATTAACTTCTGTGTCTTGCAAAATAAGTAATTAACTACTGAATTCTTACCACTAGCTGTAGGCACCAACCTGGAAAATTCAATTCTTGGGTAAAATGCACATAAATCTTTTTTTTTTTTTTTACTTAAAGATGTATACATTTTATACTCTAACTTGAAATATCAGCATCACTTCACAGTGGCTGTACAAGAACAGCATCTTAATTCAAACAAGACAACCATTCAGTGTCAATTTTGTTATTTTGCTCTAATTCTAACTCAAACAAACAAGTAACATAATTACTATTATCTTACTCATCAAGTAATAACCACAGAATTACTCTTGTGGATTTTGGTATGGATTACCTACGCAGCTTAGCAGGCAGGCATTTTCACTGTCATCTCTGTAATGAAAGTTAGCCTTTTATGGTACTTAATTAACTAAGGTATTATTTCCTGGGATATAAATATGAAAAACACTAGATGAAAATAAATACACTTGTTACATAAATAAACTATTATTTTATGCAGAGCAGCTAACATTCATGATAATGCTATGGTATTGCAATATGGTAGAAAACCGCCATGCAAAAAAGCCAGTAAAGTCTTTCACACCAGAACAATATCCTCAAACTCCTTTAAGATTTTAGTATAATCCTGTGGTCCTAAATCTGATAGTGAGGTTCACAGAAACTACAGAGGACAGAATCCTTTGTCTAACACTAAGGGAAGGCGTTATCTCAGCCAATGCATTGCTGCAGCCTCTGGAGGTGGTGTATCATAAGCAATGGGAAGAAGGGGAAGTGCCGTGTACGCTAACACCAACACAACAGAACATGATAAAGCAGTCGAATGATAATGGAGAGGGCTAAATCATCTGTCTCACTCTGTCTCATACAACCTCCCGCCTCCCCACAAAGAAATCTACTCCTGTAACTATCATATTGATTCAGGGCTTTTTAATAACGGATCAAATCCCAATGAAGCAATAACCTTCTCCCACAAAAGCCTCCTCAATTGATCTAAAGACAGGGATGGAAGAACTGACAAGACAGTAAGTCATCGTTTCCTTTCACCAATCCCCCTTTATCAAACGACATTGCTAAAACCAAAGATCAAAACCTACACTGTGAAAGGGCAATTAATGCATGTATAACCAGAGAACAAAAATTCAAAGGAAGCAATTTCCTCTGTAATACTGAATAGGTGACCTGCTTTATGCATATACCTTTTATCTATATGGACAACTTAAAATGTATCAGTCAGAAAAAGCTTTCTAAAATTTACCTAAAATAGAGTTGCATTATCCCATATAAAGAAATTCTTATTTGTCACATTAAAAAATCAAATATGTTACTGACAGGCATTCATTATCAATAAAAAAAGAACTGAGATCTTCAATACTCAGTCCAAGTTCTTTTTCCACACGGAAGTAAAGCAATAAAAGCAGACACAATGCACAACTGCAGGAAAAACCTGTAAACCAGGGAACAAAGTAAATGAAAACAGAGGAGGAATCTTATAAATTATATTCTCAAGACCTGTAAGTTAGACATATAAGGGAACCTCTGTTACAGACCTCTAAAAATTCTGATGAAGTATTGCAGACCTATAATCCAAGAAATATGGTATTGCCACTGTTAGGAATATGTCACAGGGCTTGTACTAAATCTGCAAGACCTCAAGACTTGGGCTTGCCTGGCGTCTTTTGTCTAGACTTGTCTGTGCTAGCCTAGAGTTTTGTCCTAGCTTGGCTGTAACAGTAACTGTTGAACAATCAGATAAACATTCCTTAATCTGTTTCCATTTTAGCTTAGCTTTCTATGATTATGTGGTATAAAACCTATTGTTAAAATGCTGATGCATTGCTCTACCTAACAGACAGTAATATCAAATAGCTAGCTATTCTGTGTAGAATAAACAACCCACGACCCTATATTAAAAATGTAGCAAAGAGGCTCATGAGCGTGGGATGACAGTATTCAAGAAGTATCCAGCAAATGTAAAACATACCATATGTAGTAAATTCAGATGTAATATGGAAACGCAGAGCAACAAAGAATGAATAAGGTGTAGACTCTGCTAGAAAGCATATTAAAAATTGCTGCAAGTGGACCCAGTGTGAGTAGAGAGCCACCCCACCATCTATCATACTTCTCCAGGCATAACACCTGCAATGGTGGTAACTTGCTGTAACCCTCTCAGATGGAAGCCACTGACCTTAGTATGCAAAGGGGTAGTAAAAGGCCAAGCATATTGCCAGAGAAAAAGGGATGAATACTGGGAAGTACCAGGAGGATAACAGCTTTAATTGTATTCACAATAATTCTTTGATTTGACAGTTAAAATTTCAATTAGAGTAATAGTAAATTCATGCTTCTGCATGCAAGGTGTGTTTTGCCCACGTAAACCACACAAATTGTAGTACAACAAATTGATGAAGAATGTGGTTTGGACACAACAACAATAGCAATTCTTGGACAATCTCAGCAATTAAAACCCTCTTTGCCACACTGGAATCATCAGGTAAATGGCTACATTTGCTTAATACATTACAATTTAAGTAAGAAGAAAGTTTGTGTCTAGTATAGGGAACTTACTTGGCTTCTTAATATAGGTGCAGCCATAATACTATTTATCTATTCTAAACTGCCAGGTAAGACCGCACGTGTCACCGCAACAACAATGCATTTTTGTTTCTGGAGAGTGACATGCTTGACAAGCAATTGTTATTAACCAGACACAAATGTAGATAATATAATTCAAATGTTCTCATATTACACAACGTATATGACAAGTTGTAGGTTACACCCCTTGTATTATTGTTATGCCTCCAATTATAATAAAACCAAATAACTTTTAAGCATAGACAAATCACGATATAAAATGTGTGAGAAGAATTGTGTTATAAGAACACAACAGTTACACTTGACAAAGACTGTGAAAACCTGACAAACTTCTTACCTTAGAATCAAAAGAATCAGGTAACTCTTTCCTTATATATATATTCTAACTGCATCCTTTGTTGCTACCATATACGGACTTAAATCAATGCTAGTTTGCAAGTGCTTTATTTTGAAATTAAGAATAATTCTTTCATCAGACATGCTGTAAAATTTATTCCAGGGATGCCTGTATGCTGAATTAATTAATGTCTTCCCCGTAACTATGGGTTGCAGACTTATTTCATTGCTAGAGTAGTACTGTCACTTGATAGATTATGGAAGCATCCTGTATCTGATTTTGAGTTAGAATTAAGATTTTGATTTAGCATGGTCATAAAATAAATTAAACATATAATCATAGGAAAACAACCCAAAAGACAACAGTCAGTGGCACCATTTACAAACCTAATCCAATTTTCTGAAAGTGAAACAGACGATTTCTGTAGCAGGAGTAACTGGACAAATTGGCTGTAACACACTCCTGTGATTGTGTCAGGATCCACAAGGCTTATCTTTCACAGATTTCAGTATGAAGAATTGAAAAGATGAACTGCAATCTGAACACTTGCCTAAATGTTTTAGCACAAGAGAGGCTGGCCTCTGTTTTCTGTCACAGCAGAAGTCAACACAGTCTATGCCAGCTTTCTTTAGAGATATGGTAAGCTTTTTGTTCACTTCCAAAAATTCTTAGATGTCACTCCTGCATTGATATAGCTCTGAATAAGATAATCCAGTGGGAAAACAAGAAGAGGAGAAACAAATATAATTTGTTTTTAGACCACAGAACTTAGGTAATGATAAAAACAGCAAATAGAAAAAAATATCCTTCAGTCTCTAAAGGAAGCTAGCCATCAGCAATCCAGAGCCCCATTCTCCTTCACCTATCAAATAAATGGCATTATAACATATAATAACATATAATACACATATTCAATAACTTTAATTTACATAAATGACATTTTTCCATTCTTAAGCTGGAGCATAAAAGTATACAGGAAAACATACTTCACAATATATAGTCTTCAAAAACTCTTAAGTAGAAACACAGACGGGTCCCACTCTCCATGAATAAACCCATGATCTTTAGAAAGGGTAATGTTCCTGGAAGTACTGAACAACAAATTGGCTGTTCACAATGTTGTCGTTCACAACATGGGTAAATGGGTAAATTCTTCTTCTATAGCAGGGAAAGACAATCTGGATTAGGCTCACGTGCTAAAGAGAGCTTTCTTATGTATTAAGGAAGTCTTTTATATCCCATTGACTGATTTTGCAGAAACTGACAAAGGGATTCAGATCTAGAAACACAATAAAATCATGGAAACCTGAAGGTTTGTACTAAGCAGTCAGTAACATCTGGTTCTGTTTCTTCAAAGGACTGTAAGCAGTCATGTAATACACATCTCATACACTACCAAATGTGCATGTGCCAATAGCTCATGTAAGAACTTACAAGTGATAAATGAAAAGAGAAAAGCTTGAATAACAGACTATTTAAGAATGACCTCTTTTGGAGGCTACCAGTGGACTATCTATCGTAGTTGCAACGAAGTCATGCTGCTGCTGAGTGCTGCTGTATGGGACATGCTTGTACTTCAGTATGAACTAGAGTCAAAGGTAGCCAGGTAGTATGCGACAATTGATATCCTTAACACGTTCTTCTCGAGCGCTTTGGCAGCAGCGTGCAGGCCACAGTTCACTGTCACTTGGAGGGGTATCCAGTACACCTGGAATTGACTGCCCCAGGGGTGGAAACACAGCCCTAATATTTGCCATACCGCCTTTTTTGCTGTACATGTTAAAGACCGGTTTTGGCTTTTGCAGTTACAATAATTAAGTAATGAAGACTCTGACCAGCAATAAAGGGGCCCTCCCTCTGGCCAGGTAAAGGACAGTGACAACCAGGTTTACTGGACTGTGTGGGTTTGATAGCCTGGCACATCAGCCCCACAGGAGATAGCTCATGCCATAGCACTTGTGCTGGTCTGAGAGGACAAGATGTGGAAAAAAAAAAACCAACACTTTACACGACAGCCAAGGACCACAGTCCCATGCTGGGTTCCAGAAAGAACTGTCATGATTTGACTCCAGTTGGCAACTAAGGCCCTCACAGCCGCTTGCTCACTCCCCTCATGGTGGGATGGGGGGAAGAATCAGAAGGGTAAAAGTGAGAAAACTCGTGCATTGAGATAAAGACAGTTTAGTAAGTAAAGCAAAAGTCATGCATACAAGCAAATCAAAACAAGAAATTCATTCACTATTTCCCATCAGCAGGCAGGCGTTCTCCAGGAAAGCAGGGCTTCATCATGCATTACAGTTACTTGGGAAGAGAAATGCTGTATCTCCAAACATTCCCTGTCTTCCTCCTTCTTCAGCTTTCATTGCTGAGCATAATGTCATATGGTCTGGATATCCCTTAGGTCAGTTGGGGTTAGCTGTCCCAGCTGTGTCCCCTCCCAACTTCTTGTGCACCCCCAGCACACTCACTGGCAGGGCAGTGTGAGAAGCAGAAAAGGCTTTGACGCTGTGTAAGTACTGCTCAGCAAGAACTAAAACATGTCTGTGTTATCAACACTGTTTGCAGCACAAATGCAAAACATAGCACCAGATCAGCTACTCTGAATTAAAATGAACTCTAACCCAGCCAAAACCAGTGTAGTCTAATGCATATTTAAGATACATTGTTTGGGCTTTACAAGCAAGAAGAAAACAGACAAGACAGCATGCGAAAAATTAATTAAGCAAAATAGGCTAGTAGAGAGGACCAAAGAATGCCACCAGTGTTAACATCAGAAGTCTCTGATCCAAATAATACTGCTCTTTTGAATCACTTTTGGATTACCATCAACAAATAAATATCTGCAGACAACAAAATAGCTTTCTAAATCGTATTTCTTCCTAAAGCCAGTAACACAGCAAAAATGGCTAAAAGTAGGTAAATGAAAAAAAGCGGTAATGAAGCTCTTTCCCCCACCAACATGATCCTACTTTGACTTCTGAGCCAACTTCATAGCTGGTGCACCTCAAAATCAGGGATTCAACTATGTAACCTCCAGAGGTCCCATCAAACCTAGATTATTCTTTCTATGATTCTAAGCTTGTGTACTGGAGAAAGGGTCTTGATGATGGAAAAGCAGATTCAGGGAAGCAGAAAATGCACAAAAATGTGCAGAGTAAAGGCTAAAGAAGCAGCAAAAGGAGACAATGTTACTCTCCTCTCTCTGCCTCTCCTCATTCCTTTGGAAAAAAAGTACTTACCTAATTTTATTAAAGACAGGAATGAAACTACATTACTACTTTCTTCCAATAATAACTACAGCCTCTGCACCTTGTTATGCATTTGCCACTAGAATTGCAGCCAGGACGCCAGAAGGCCCTGCCTTCTGTCCTGAGGACAGAAGTTACACAGTACATCCTATGGACAGAACTTACCCATAAACTGAAAGTTACTTTTTCAAACAACACTATGCTGTATATGTAACTTCACGCAACTCCAGCTAAAAGAAACACAAGAATTCTATTTACACAAAAATTCTGCCTTAATAAAACCTAGCAGTGAGAATTCCACTTTTCATCCAAAACATTATTTTGACAGTAAAAGACCTTTAATTAATCATTTTTCTTCCCAACTTAAAATACACTAGTTGGTAGAATCTAACTGAAAATACATATTTAACTTCACATTTTAGTAAACATTCAAATTCTGATTATTTGTCAACTTACATAGCTCCATTAGTGTAGACTGTGTCACTTCCCTCCACATACTGAACCTGGGCTGGGTAGACATGCTGTACCTGTTGCACAGTCTGCACTTGCTGTACCTGAAAATAAGAAAACCAGAAATTTGGGATACTGTAAAGAAGGACCAATGCTTCAGTGCACCTAACGGCTTCTAAACAACATGGGATATCTCTGTTCTCATAATTACTAAAGGTATGTCACAGCAATAGCAAAGAAAGTTACTCTTCTTACACAATATTTGTGTTGTAAGTCTGGTAAATGGAGCCCTAACATTGAAGATGCATGCTCATGGAGCATACATACCTTCAGTGCCAAAGACAGAACTAACTGGAAAGTATAATAAGGATGAAATGAAGTGTAACTATGGTTTGCACCAAGCTGAAGAAATAAATTTCCTACAGAAGAAAGTATCATTTGGCCACGTGTATGCCTGTTCTTAAAACCAGTAATTTGTCACCTGCCATGTAATGGATATGTTCCATTTTCTGTCCCAGTAGTACAGCTGGGAAAACACTGAGGAAATGATGCCGTCATCATTCAATGTTCTTGTCCAGCGTCTTCCAAAATGCACTTCATTCTCTATTCACACTTACTGGATATGTCTTACTCCTTATTAAAAAACACAAACTATTCTTCTATTAATGAAGGAAATGCGATTTTCTCCCTGCATCCTGACAAAATGGAACTCTACAGTATGTACAAACACAACATTAAAAACTTCCTATCAGTAAATGCAGGTCATGTTCCTGTTCTATACAAGGTATTATATTCTCCCATTATTCTTGGATACAAGCAGCTACCATTTCAAAAACAACAGATTCAGCATAGTGCAAGACCTTTACCATAGAACTGAGAGGATACTGCACGGAAAAAGTGGTATACAGCTTATCAAAGCTCCATGTCTATTTTATAGGAAACTGAAAAATTCCAGAATGTCTTTATTTTTTTATTTGGAACAAAAACAATAACAAATTAATTCACCATAAAACAAATCAGGAAGTGTTAAAATTAAAATTTTCATTGATTAATATCAAATTCTCACCAATTTTATATATATTCTTTATTAGCCTAATATCCAATACTGCTAGAAATGTCACGACTGTTTATGCAAATAACTTTATTTTTAAGTCAACATTTAAGAATGGATACACTGCAGTGCTATTGTATATATTGAAGTGGGGGGGGTGTATATATATAAAAGTGCTATCTTCTCTACTTTTGTAGATCAAAATATTTTTCCTTTAAATTTTAACAATGAAGTTCAATACAAAAGAGCCACTGAATTAGGTCATTTTTTTCCCAATACAGTAATAAAAAAAGACAGTTTATAAAAAAAAGTTATTTTGCTTCAGCTTCTCTGAAACTCAGCACTGCTACAGTTAAACTGATTATAGTGCCCAAGGAAGCGTTAGTCACTACATTGTATTGCAATGTACATAAAAACCTTAAGGTAGAGAAAGTTACCAGTAAAATTTTTTTCTGTCAAGCAATGATGAATAAAGTAAGTAAGCGGTCTTTAGGATGGCCTTGTAGATGAAAATTCTGCCAGGCTGAAAATTGTTGTTATATGGTATCTCCAATACTAATTTTATTTCCTATTTTACTTAATCTGGGGACAACGTTTTCATAAGAATGAAATCTAGTGCCTCTGGATTTTATTTTTAATCTTCAACAGCAGGAAGAAATGAAATGCATATATCTACTCTCTATAAGAACAAATTTATTTAAGAAGTTGGTTATGATAAAGACTTTTTGTGGAAATTGTAAAAAAAAATTTTTTTAAATTTTTTCTCTTCTATTTATCATTTTCCTTGCACTTTTCAGTAAGCTGTTAAAGGAACTGCATCAGCTGTGTTCTTTAGTTTCTGAGGCAGAGCAATTGGAGATCACAGAGAGAATATTCAACAAACATCCAAATCTAAATGGCCTTCTGTATCAAAAAATACTCCAAGAATTAAATGATTTGGTCTGAAAATAGAAAATACAATTAAATATTTATTAAAAAGTGACAGCATGCAAGTTCAAAAATTGTATGTTCTGGGGAGGACTGGTGAGCTAGTCATGGTAATTGTTGTTATTGTCTGACTGGAAAACAGAAAATTAACTGACTTGTATTGGAAATAATGAGTTAAGTAGAGTCAGACAGAAGATCTTTCATTCCTCTTGCTTCAGTGAGTCTAGCCTGAAATAAATAACTGGAATAGGATTAGAAGTAAGCAGCTGAAACATTCCAGGAGAACAAGAGGCAAATGAAAAGCTATTTCAATATACATGTATAATTATAATTACTAGTTGAAGTTAAAAAAAAAAAAAAAAGGAAAATAAATTATATTCTTAATTATACTACCTCAGAGGAACAAATGAGGGAGTAAGTTATATTGTATCTACGAGAGTTTGTCAACAAAAATCAAGTGCATAAAAGCACACTAAATTCACAAATTGCATTGAAACATAAAAACAAAGTATAAGAGAGAATTTTGATTTCCAATAAGAAGTGCTTATGTTCAAAGCAAAGAGTAGAACAATATGGCAAAATATATAAGGATTTTTAAACTCCCATTTAAAAAAGAACATATAATTATCCACTGTTCCTATGCAAACAACTTGGATGTGCGTCGTTTTCTGTTCTCAGGGATAAAAATAATTTTTGTACTTTCATTAGTCTGGATTACTTTTGGCAAACAACATATAAATAGCACACGCTGTAATATTCTAAGCACATTCATATTTATATAATGGCTAATGACAGTTCATGATTATGTTTTTCATATGCTAAACATGATTTTGCATTAAGAGCAGTTTTGATTATCAGAAGTCTGCATCTCCAGTTAATGATACAATACTTTGTGAACGTGACAGCTATCGTGTATGGCGAATATGAAGAAATGCTTTGCCTGACTTCGGATGCATACACGTACTTTATAAAATAGATTATACAACTATTTTTGGTTTTATTTCTCCAATCCTTCCACATTGCATCGCATAAACTACAATGCGGGGCCAATTTTGAATCCTTAGAAGCTTACTGCGCTGTGCTGAAGAGTGCCTGTTGAAAAAGTGGTTTCACGTTAGCGAAAAATCCCCATGTCTGAGGAAACAAAAGACTAAGAAAATTCCTCAGGCTATTAAAAAGGATTTTCACTACACTCTCACATTTTTGGTCTCACTCTTGTTGCTTTTTGCTTGTATGTGGACATGTTTGCCCCTTACCATTGCCCTCCATCCCATCTCAACAGTGACAGCTGCTGCGCTGCATGAAACCAGCTGCCACCAGCGCCACTGTTACCAGTGGGGAAGCCCAGGTTTTCATTAATGGTACCTTTTTTTTCGTATTTTTGGAGCATCACAGCAGACTTTTATGAGCTCAGTATTTACACTAGCTATATGCAAACTAGGGATTTGTTTTAGCTGCAAATATCAAAAGTTTCTCTTTCGCTGTTTGCTCAAAAGAAAGAATGCTTCAGTACAAACACAGCTGTGGGGAAAAAGCTCTTAGTCCACCCCTCCACTTATTCAGCTTACTCTTCTTCAGGGCAAAAATGTTTCATTTTGGAAAAGATATTTTGTGAGCATAAATAAAACACCGATGCCAGAAAACAACCCCAAATCAACACATGCATGAGATGTCATTTAAGTGTGGTGCATATACAGGAATGGAAACATGGGAAACAAAGACCTCACTTGGAAAAATGATACATTTTTAAAATTAAAAAAAACCAAAATCATAGAAAATGGCATTATTCACTAAAAAGTACTAATAAATTACTGTAAACATGATAATACAGAAGTTTCAGCTTACGCCAAATTGTTGCATATACCCAGACACTTATGTTGCAGTATCATTGAATTTAATGAATGCCCTATTGTTTTAGTGAATTATATTCACAAGGGAATATAATCCAAATGTGAATATTCACACATATTTTGTATACAGCTGACATTATAAATATGTGTCCTATAAACCACATAAAAAAATGGAGGCATATCTTATATACTATGCACCTAAAACCTACCCCTCCAACTTTCAACATTGGTAATTTCGAATGTGCAGAAATAATAAGCCCTCTCTCTAACATCAAAATAATGACTTTATGAAATTAGCACTCTTTCTCCTGATTTTCTTTAGGCAAATTGGCCCATTCCTATCAAATGTACATAAAGCTGGTATTGACTTCAGACAAATCAGACCTATACACAGATAATTCCTCAGGGCAAACCACACCTACAATGTCCTCAACACAGTGATTGTTTCAATGTTTGATATTCCTTTTTCTTTTTAACTCTACAATTGAAATTACCTATCCCATCTACATTCTTCATCACATTTTCTGCTGGCATACCACACTGACATCTTCACTCTTCCTTTTCTCCTCACCACACATCCACTTCAATAATCTATCCTCTCTCTATATATAAAAATCTCCTACACATACTATGTTTTAATCACTGCAATACTATTTGCATTGGATTTCCCAACATGCTTGTTGAATTTGCAATTCCAGCAAAATTTTTAAGAAACTCCTCTTTCTTGGCTGGGTTGACCAGTTTTTTTTCTTAGCTTTCCTTTCTGAAACATTATGCTGATTCCTACAGACAGTGTTAAAAGTCGGTAAAAATACAATCTAATAGCCCCACAGGGAAAAATAATCCAAAATAAAGATGGAGTATTCAATGAAAGAAAGGGAATACTCAGAAGCAGGAAGGAGATGTATGTAATGTTGATCAGGGACAGTTTTGCACACTCAGTGCAACAAAAAAATTCAGTTTTCTGTTCTCATTAAGGTATAGTCAAGCAAGAAAAAAACCAATCCACTCCTGGGCTTCTGTGTTTTGACACGAGTATTAAATTAATAAAGGACAACTGGAATAACTTCAGCAAAGATACAGGCAGGTGGTGACAAAGATTAACGCGTTATTTATGTGGGAAAATAAGAAGCCAATTCTATCCTGGAAGTTTTCAGAAAGGTAGACACTTTCCACAAGCAAAGTTTATAAACACCAAAGCCCAGCTCATTCTTCATTTACTTGTGACAAAGATAGAACAGAAATGCATAGAAGATCCTATCCTTACAGTTCAATCAATCCAATGATTAGAATTACAACATTATAAAGTATCCTATATGCCGCTAACTGGTTACCAATCTTCAATTCCTCACACTGATCAGTACTTCACATGGATAAAATTCAGTATGTAGTATCAGACCATCGTATATGTAATAGGCTTAAAACAAGGAACTGTGTAGCACTACCAAATTGCCATCTTTTATCTGAAAAGCTGAAACAGGAATAATAAAGAACAAATCACATAAACTACATCCATTAAACACCTGTCATCATGAAAGAACATAAAAATCAGACAAACTATCCAGATCTTATTTCATAAAGAAAAGTAGTCTTGCACTTCACAAACCTTACAAAAGAGTTAACCAGACAAAACCTCCTACAAAGATTAGCTAAGTTCAGGCATCAATGAAGCTTCAATTACAACGTTAACATCGTATTCAAACGTCTCTATCCTAATCAACATTCAAGTAAAGAGAGAGCGAGCTATTTAACAATCTGAACCTAAGGAGAAAATATTTCAAAAAATTATTGATTCACTAGTGGTGAATTCTGAGCAAACACACACAGACAAGTATCAAAATAAATTTTTAAGTCCAAATTCAATGTTTTTCTGAATCATTTTTTTAAAAAACAAGCTTGCATCCTAAAAGATAGATGAAGATTTAAATAGAAACTATATTAATGGAGCTATGAGGCATTATAAATTGAGTCTGTAGACAAGGAAAAAAAAATGTTAATGAAATATATGAGACTGTGGAACACATATATAAAAATGCACCACCTGGAATTTCAGAACTAAACTTAACAAATGCTGAAGAATTTAATCTAAGTAAAAGTGTTCCACTGGCACAGAAACCAATTACACTATTCAATAAACTATGTCTAGTTCTCATATTATTGATTCTGAAATTGTGAAGTGAGATTTTGATTAAAAACAATATCAGATGGACAGCTAATTTCTATCTATTCCGGAAGGCTTGGACAGCTGACTTTCACAGTCAGTCCCTGTTTTCTGCCTCCATACATTTCAAGTCTTCTTACTTCCCTCGCAAATTACCTATTGTCACACCACAAATACTTCCATGACATTGTGCAAAGATCTGTAGGCAGTCAAGATTAGAGATGCAAAGGACAACGCTTTTCATTTTCATATTTGTACTGCAGTTACTTGGGCATCCAAATGAAAGGAGAAATTATATAGGCACTAATATCAGAAACATATTCATTATTCATTATTTAAATGAAAAAATGTAACTATTCAGTAACATAAATTGAAGTAAATTTCTATGAACTATTACACAAAATCCATGATAACCTACAGTTAGAATCATGTATGTGTACTAGTGGTGCTTGTCAGATGCTCTAGTTAAGGAACAGATCCTGAAAACAGCTTGTCTTTCTCTGGCTATTTTAATTCCAGCAAAATAAAATTGATAAAAGCAGAGCAAAAGAGTTCACTTAGCAGCCTTGTACAAATCAAGTTCTTCACTGCATTCCTGAAACTTATTTTTTAATCTTCCAAAACTAACAGCCACCTACCTGTTGCTGAACTGGTACTTGCTGTACTACCTGTGTGGGCACTGCTGCCTGGCCAGCCACAGATGTCTGTAAAGTCACAGTCGAACCTGTATCCGACCCAGTCTCTGATGTCTGCATCGTGATCTCTGAATAAAATTAAGATGTAAAATTAAAAGGTTAGTGCATTATTCTTTTTTTTACTTCTTCACTTATATTAGCACACAAATTTGTCGCTTATCTCTAGTTGGATATTAAAATTAGCTAATACCAATCCTGGTATGAGCCAATGTTCTTCCCCCTACTAGCTTATCAGTTAGTACAAATGGGGTTTTATCTTCATTTATCTTAGTTATATTCAAAATACCTTTTATTTACATGTGCAGAAACATGTATCACTTCTCTGAGTTTTGTCACGTCACAAATAACTCAGAAAAATCAGCAGCAAATCTCTCAGCTTGTAAATAATTGTTTATCATTCAAAACTGCTTTTTCCTCTGGCTTACTGAATTACACTACAAAATCTTTGTACTTTCAAATTCAAAGTCAAACTTCTAGCAGGCCACAGAATGAAGGGCTGTAATCTGGAAAGCAAACTCTGAAAAGCATTTAATGAGTCACAGTGAAAAAGCAACTCAAATAACCTTCTTCAGTAGAAAGCATTAAAGCAACCATTATAGTTAAAATCTGAGCAGAAGAAACTTTTGGACACTAAACCCATAGAGAAACACATATGAGGTAGAAAACTGACAGAGATCGTGGCCCTGACATTTAAAGGGAACAATGGAAATTTGGATAGGATGCAGAAACAGTTTGAGAATCAAGGAAAATATCTTACAAAGAAAACTTATCTGAACAACAACCAAGGATGACTTATGCCTTCATAGGAAATGTGACTTGGACCTACAAGATTCCTCAATTTTGCTCAGCGGAAATGGCAATGCTATTGATGGTTGTATTAGGTATTTTTTTTATATTTTATTTTAAGCAGTGGCTGATTAACTGGTGAAAATAACCAGGTGAGGTCGGTTCTTCCCCTGGTACCTTCAAAACAGAACACTGTATGTTTCTATTGAAGAATGACAGTAAACAAATACAATTTACATGTCTGTAAACCAAACACTATGCAATCTAAAAATTTTACTGCCTTTAATCTCTATTAATCTATATTAGCTACAGAATACTTTGGCAACCTGTGGACCAATGTCACTAAAAATGAGTAACATTACCATGCATAATAAAAGAGGTTTATTTGAATAAAATCTAAAACTAATTAGAACGCCCTATCCAGGCAATTTTTTTAGTTTAACTGAACATACCCAGACGGCTGACAGTGAAGAAATTAGGCTTTAATCCCCAACCCACAAACAGTGTAAACTGATTTAAAGCTGGGCTTCTGCAGTCCCTCCCTCCAACTACCTCTGACTCACTTTGCATTCAAACGTAGTCAGTGCAAAGCAGGAAACACGTATATAAATTTTGGATGGGGTGGGCGATAGGGGCAGGACCTTGCCAACTGGGACCATCATTGGTTTAAACTCCATGTAACCATGCCTACGGTATATGACAGATTTAACCACTTCTTCTGAAATATTCAGAAAGACTGATAAATCATTGATCAAACCTATTTGAGATTAATCAATAGACTTTCAAAGCTGTCATGTTGTCTGAAACTTCTACTTCTTTCCAGCATGCCTGACAAAAATCAGGACTCAAAATGAAAAGAAAAAAAGGAATAGAACCTCATGGATGGCTACTGAAATGTTAAAAAATTTATCAATGAAAATGGATGTCCACAGGATAAATATAGAGAAGTTGGAAGCCACCATACTGCCAGATCTAGTTGCCATTACTGAAAGTTGGTGGGAAGAATCCCATGACTGAAGTGCTGGTATCAATGGCTACAGGCTCTTCAGAAAGGACCGGTGAGGAAGGAGGGCAGAAGCCTTGCCCTTTACATCAAGAAATTGCTAGATTGTGAAAAGCTGTCTCTGAAGAATACCCATGAGCAGGTTGAAAGCTTATGGGTAACAACGAGAGACCAAGACAACAAAGGGAACCTTGTGGTTGGTGTTTAGTACAGGCCACCTGCCCAAGGGAAGCTGGCTGACAAAGCCTTCTTACTCCAGCTACAGGAGACAACACTATATATTCAACCACCCGGACACCTGCTGGAAAAGTAGCAGGGCGAGCTGTCGGCAATCCAGGAGACTCCTGGGGAGTGCATTGAGGATAACTTCTTAACAGGCAGCCCTTGCAGAGGCAATGCGATACTGGACCTGATGCAAGTCACCAAGGCAAGTGAGCTAATCGGTGATGTCAAGATTGGAGGCAGCCTGTGCTGCAGTGATCACACACTGGTGCAGTGGGCAGACGTGAGGGATACAGATAAGGCGAAGAGTAAAGTCAGGACCCTGAACTTGAGGAAAGGAAAATTCCAGCTCTTCAAGGAGTTAGTCACCAGGATCCCCTGGGAAACTGCCCTCAGGGACAAGGGAGCAGAACAGAGCTGGCAGATCTTAAGGATGACTTTCCATAGAGCACAAGAGCTTTTGATCCCCAGGTGTAAGCAATCTGGAAAGGAAGGCAAGAGACTGGCATGCATGAGTCAAGACCTGGTGGTCAAACTAAAGGGCAAGAAGGAAATGCACAGGCAGTGGAAGTAAGGACAGGTATCCTGGGAAGAGTACAGGGACGCTGCCCAGTTGGGTAGGGATAGGGAAGGCCAAGTCACAGTTGGAGCTGAATTTGGCAAGGGACGCAAGGAATACTAAGAAAGGCTTCTACAGGTATGTCAGCCAGAAAAGGAAGGTCAAAGAAAGCGTACCCCCCATGATGAATGCAACTGGCAAACTGGTAACAACAGACAAGGAGAAGGCTGAGGTACTCAACAATATTTTTGCCTCAGTCTTCACTGGCAACCTCTCTTCCCACGCCTCTTGAGTGGATGGACTGCAAAGCAGGGACTGGGGGAGCAAAGTCCTTCCCACTGTAAGAGAAGATCAGGTTTGTGACCATCTGAGGAACTTGAACATACAAAAGCACAGTTCATAAGACCTGACGAGATGCATCCCAGAGTCCTGAGGGAAGTAACTGATGGAGCTGCCAAGACACTCTCCATGATATTTGAAAAGTCATGGCAGTCAGGTGAAGACTCTGGTGACTGGAAAAAGGGAAGCATTCCACCCATTTTTAAAAAGGGTAGAAAGGTGGACCCTGGGAACTACTGACCTGTCAGTTTCACCTCTCTGCCTGCGAAGATCATGGAAGAGATCCTCCTAGAAGCTATGCTAAGGCATATGGAGGACAGAGAGGTGATTTAAGACAGCCAGCATGGCTCCACCAAGGGCGAGTCCTGCCTGGCCAACCTAGTGGCCTTCTATGATGGAGTGACTATATCAGTGGACAAGGGAAGAGCTATCAATGTCATCTATCTGGACTTCTATAAGGCCTTTGACATGGTCCCCAACAACATCCTGCTCTCTAAATTGGAGAGGTATGGATTTGATGGGTGGACTGTTTGGTGGGTGAGAAATTGGTTTGACGCTTACATCCAGAGAATAGTGGTCAATGGCTCAATGTCCAGATGGAGACCAGTGATGAGTGATGTCCCTCAGGTGTCTATATTGGGACCAGTACTGTTCAGTACCTTCATCAGTGACATAGACAGTGGGATTGAGTGCACCCTCAGCAAGTTTGCTGACAACACCACACTTTGTGGTGCAGTTGACACACCTGAGGGACAGGATGTCATCCAGAGGGACCCAGATAGGCTCAAGAAGTGGGCCCGTGTGAGTCTCATGTGGTCAACAAGAGCAGGGTCCTGCACTGGGCTTGGGGCAACCCCCAGTATCAATACAGGCTGGGAGATGAAGGGATTGAGGGGAGCCCTGCTGAGAAGGACTTGGGGGTATTGGTGGATGAAAGGCTGGACGTGAGCCAGCAGATATGTACTCGCAGCTCAGAAAGCCAGCTGTATACTGGGCTGCATCAAAGGAAGCATTGCCAGCAGGTCAAGGGATGTGATTCTGCCCCTCTGCTCCACACTTATGAGAACCCACCTGGAGTGTTGCATCCAGCTCTGGAGTCCTCAGTACAGGAAAGACATGGACCTGTTGCAGTGGGTCCAGAGGAGGACCATGAAGATGATCATAAGGTTGGAGCACCTCCCCTATGAGGAAAGGCTGAGAGAGTTGGGGTTGTTGAGCATGGAGGAGAAAAGGCTCCACAGAGACCTTACTGCAGCCTTCCAGTACTTGAAGGGAGCTTATAAGAAAAATTAGGATAGAATTTTTAGTAGGGCCTATTGTGATAGACAAGGGCTAATGGTTTTAAACTAAAGGCAGGCAGATTCAAGCTAGACATAAGGAAGACATTTTTTACTATGAGGATGGTGAAACACTGGAACAGGTTGCCCAGACAGGTGGTAGATGCCCCACCCCTGGCAACATTCAAGGTCAGGTTGGATGGGGCTTTGAGCAACCTGATGTAGTTGAAGATGTCCCTTTTTATTGCAGGGGTGGTGGGCTAGATAACCTTTAAAGTTCCCTTCCAACACAAACTATTCTATGATTCTGTTTCTGTTTACTGTAAAATAGTAAATTTCATACCCTTTTTGCCTACAGAAAATACTGTATAAAATCCAGAATAAAGTTATTTAATGCTAAAATCTGTGCCACAGTTCCAGTATCCATCCACCCCAATTGAAAACCAATAGTTTCTCTCTTAATTTCAATATTAATGAGAACGTGCCACTTCTAGTAACAACATCCAGAAAGAAATATGCTTTAGTTTTCAATACACAAAGTGTCTGCAGATAAATTAACAAGGCATTATGCCATGCAAGATATCCTTAAGTGCACTACATCAAACTAATCCACAATGTAAATGGATGAGCTTAAATAAACTGAGTGAGAGATTCAGAAAACTATCTTTTGCAAACAAAGGCAAAAAGGGAACTTATGCTTTATATAAATATGCCTAAACACATATATAGAAATAATAATCATAGCAGTGATTATTATACCTTTTGAAGAGAGTTGCAGCACAGCACAATGGGACACTAAATATTTTCTGGGGTTTGCAACACGTAACAAATGACATAGACAATGGCAACATTCCCAACGGAATACTAATGAGTTGAGTATTTTAGTTTTATACTTAAACACTGGAACTATTTTCTAAATTTGAGTAATTCATGTTTTACTCAGCCCTTGCGCAGCACAAAGTCACTGCTAATAAAAAAGAACCTTAGTTGTAAAAAAATCAACATTCTTAAAGGAAGACATGCAATGAAACTGGCATTTAAGGGAAACTATGAACTTGAAAGTACATTCAACGGACTTGTAAATGATCTTTCATTTAATGAAGTCAGATTTTAATAAATAAATATTTTTCCTATTTAGAAAGCAGAGCCAACTATTATTTAACAAAGGCTAACTCCTTTACATTGAAAGTATTTAGAAAACAATCCCTTTTAGTAATTGCCATTTTCCACCATCATACATAAAAGTAAAAAAAAAAAAGTCATAAAAGAAGAAAAAAAAATGTATAGTGTAGACAGTCCTGTTTTGTCAAAGCAAAAGTTCTGCCAATTAAGAATTTAAAATTTTTCAAAAGCATCAGAACAATCCTATGGATATACCTACTCAATTAGGGGTGTACTTTCACCTTACCTCATTAACAACCTGTACTTTTTTTTCAGCCCGTTATCTTGGACTTGGAAAATTCCTTCAAAATTAAAGTTAAAAAAGAGCCAGCTTGTCTGAGCAAGCTTGTACTGACTCTTACATGTAACCCAGAGTAAAACATTGTCAAGCTGGCAGAACAGTGGAAATCAAAAGCTAAACACTGAGTAACTTCCTACACCACCTCTCTGATATACACGCACGTCCACTTAGTTTCAGAGAACAATTAAACAGGTCAGCTTAAGCCACCAATTCCAACAAACAATCATTTAAGATATTACAGCTCCAATGCAAAGCAAAAGTGAAGAGCTCAAAAGAGTTAAAAGGCATTATTTTATATCAGCCATTAGCTTTACTTGACTCTAAGTTGTTTTTGTGGTTACAGTGTACAAACATGTCAATCACTGCAAGGGAAAAGGAATGCTACTACAGTTAAATACAGTTCTGACTGGTGAGAGTGTTCCATATTGTCATGTATCCGTTAATTGCTATGTCACATCTCAGGCAGTACTTGATCATTACAGCTGCAACTCAAGATGCTCAAGAAATCAGAGCCAGGTACCCTCATCAAAGTGAGGAACATAACTGTTCATTTCCTTGTGGTAGTTGTCATGGATTGTGCCTGGCTGACATTAGCATTAGCCCTTTAGGAAAAGGGAGCAGCTTCATAATAAGAACAGAGGATACTTTGGTTGTAAACCAGTTATCGGTCACTGGGGAGAAGCTTTGAGATGGGCAGACTGCAAGTGCCAGTGACAGCAGACAGTCTGCTGTTACACGGTAAGGGATGCCGAATGGGGATAGCCAAGAATTGGGTGTTTTCTGCCCAGTCTGGGCAGTGACGATGTCCAGAGACATGACAGAGAATCCAGGGTTAGGTGAGAGAGAACCCTCAGAGAAAACCTGAGAGACCCCAGAGGACCCCATGGCCCAGCCTAGGACTACCCACCATAGAGCTGTCACAGCTACACTGACCTACCAAACTTCAGACTATGTCGTCCCATCCACAGGACAGGGAAGCCATGTAATGTGTAAACTGCAAACATATTTGACCAGCAGGTCAAAGGAGGTGGTTCTGCCCCTCTACTCCACTCTTGTGAGACCCCACCCCACTCCATCCAACTCTGGAGTCCCCAACATAAGAAGGACATGGACTTGTTGGAGCATGTCCAGAAGAGGGCCACGAAGATGATCCGAGGGCTGGAGCACCTCTCCTATGAGGAGAGGCTGAGAGAGTTGGGGCTGTTCAGCCTGGAGAAGAGAAGGCTCTGAGGAGATCTTATTGCGGCCTTCCAGTGCCTAAAGGGGGCCTACAGGACAGCTGGGGAAGGACTTTTTACTAGGGCATGTAGTGGAAGGATGAGGGGTAATGGTTTTAAGCTGGAGGGCAGGTTTAGATTAACCATAAGGAAAAAATTTTTCACTCTGAGGGTGGTGAGGCACTGGAACAGGTTGCCCAGAGAAGCTGTTGAGGCCCCATCCCTGGAGGTGATTTAATTGTTTTGGTGACTGAGTCCATTTTATCTCCGCACTGTCAATTTGGAGACAGCCCTATATTTAAGCATACAATCTGATGTGCTTCTCTACCTCAGAACTGTAATACATTTTTATTAATAGTCTGACAGGTTAACTGGTTGCTCTACACACCGATTTATCAGTAGGCAAACTAGGATAACTAAAGCATGGTTGTGGAATATAAACTTTGTCATCAGTTTCGCCTAAGCAGAAATAAACCTAATGACTTAACATCAATTTCTTCCAAAGTGGTTAGGTTGCTTCCATTATTGTGCTCTAAGCCTCCATCCTAAATGCAATTCTTTACTACAGCTCACTACAGAGTACAGACTTTTCCTTGTAGATGCCACACAGTATGTTTTGACAGTCAACCTTCATCATCCTCCTATTCACTGGGAGTTTTTCTAGCACCACATTAGCGAGTCAGTGTAATTCTTTTACATTGCATCAACACTGAGCAGTTACATTTTTATAATATAAATGAAGTCTCTCAATTTTTCACTGATACTGCATATAAGTAAAGGAACTGCATATTACAGCAGAAAGGATGTCATCCTTGCCCAATGGGACTGTCAGGTGTATCACAAGCAACAGATGAATGTTTGACAAAGATCCTTTTCATTCTCGCTAATAAAGCAATTGGACACATCTTCTGTTAATGGTCTTGCTTTGTATAGTCAGTGCTTGTTGCATGTGAATGTAAGCTAAACAGGGCACATTCTGAAAGAAAGCTAATTAACC
>NW_009648250.1:6628957-6685414 GCF_000708025.1 Charadrius vociferus
TGCTGAACCTGACAAGATTAGTATGTCTTCAGTCTAATGGGCAGAACTAGGCAAAACTACTATGCTGAAAATTACACCTTTCCTGTATATTCTGTGCAATTTCCTGTTGTCTGTTAAGTTTCCTAAAGATTTTTTAATACACTTACATTCTCAGTTGTAATCCTTCTGTTTTTTAGACTTGAAATATCAAGACTGAATGGTTTAAGAATCTAACTTGATCAATTACTTATCAAATTAGACTGTTAAAATGTGTCAGGTTAATGATTACTGTTTATTTTGTTACTGGAGTAGTTCACCCTGAACTAATCTATTTTTTTTAAGCTACCAGAATTTGCAAAGTTTTCTTCAGCTACATATGCTTTATTGTCTAGATCAAATAATGTAGCACGCTTTAATTCAATGCAGAAAATGAAAGCCTGTAATTTACTTTCAAGTGCAGCAGGAAATCTCTTTTTTCTCCTCTAAAAGACTAAATAAAACATCAGAGAAGGTAAAGTGAACTAGATCTCATAATCACATGCAGTAATGGCAGGCTTTTAATGGTCAGAATAAAAGGCTAATCTTAAGTTCTTATCTATTTATAATGATGAATCACCAATATACTAATTAAGAATTTCTAGCAATATAATGTGTTTCACAATAAAGGAAAACTTCTCAGAACATCAAGTTTCAACAAGTAATACAGAATGCTTGGTTCCTGAACAATATTATAAATGGAAATAAGTTTTAATAATACACTAGAGTTTTAGATAAGCATGATAAGCATTCCTTTTCAATTTTTGTGTAAACAATAATTTTATGAATAATTGCCTTCAAACAAGGGATGTTATGAATTTGAAGAAACAATTTATATGTGTTAGCAGTAAAGCAGAAGGCAGTTTACGCATCCTATTCACATGAAAAAAAGAAAGAATACTATAAATAATTTCTAGATACTAATGTATTTTCATGTTAGGACAACAGTGTCTTACTAAACACTATTTGATTGTTTGTCTTCTCCCAAGGTTCTTCGGGATACCAAAGTAGGCAGCTGGACTCTGCTGATATAAGGACTAGTTGCTAATATTTCAGTTAGCAACATGAATTTCATTACTCCTTTTTCAGCTTTTCAGGGAATTATGGGAGGAATAATAGTTAACTGAATGGCACAGAATAAAGTATATAAGCTGATTCTCTGGATTCACATATAATTTCCAGTAGCAAAACCCTACAACAGCAAAATAACAGAAGGGGGAAGGGATGAATGCAAGTGGTAACTCTTGGTAACTCCTTCAAAGAAAGTTCATAAGATCAAAAAGCAATGTCTTGACAATCAGATTATTAAGTACCTAAGAACAGTACTAGTCAGCAATTGTCATAATGAAATTCTGTATTTCCAGCAGATTAGTGACAGCACATGGATGCTTACGCTGAATGACTACTTCATGACTCTTTCACTTCAATCTAGGTAGTAATTCTACCTGCAAGAACTTCAAAATTGTATTTAGTGTTGGTGGACAATACATCAGTGTTAAACATCAGCCCTATACAGCAATACCTGTCAGCAACAAGATTACATTCACAAACAACAGGACAAAACATAACTTCTCAAGAGTTTTTGTTGTGACAAGACTAGCAAGTACAACTGTTACAAGAAACAAAACTAGCAAATCATAGATCAACTATATTTATGCTATTCTAAGGCATTGGTTTGTCCACCGGAGATTCTGTGAGTGGTAAAGCTCAGGTGATGTTCTCCTTCATCATGGGTGAAAGGGCGTGAGGAGCAGGCCACTGATACTGCTTGTCAACAATTTGTTGTGGAACTGGCACTGGCAACAGGGCTTTGGTTTCTATGACCATAGGACCTTCTGAGGGTAACGTCTGCTTAGAAGACATGGGATCCACCTCACTAAGTGGGGGAGAAGTATCTTTGCCAGCAGGATAGCTGACCTGGTAAGAAGGGACTCAAAACCTGTGAAGGAGTGGTGGACAGAACTGACAAGCAAAGGGCCTGAGGTGATGTGAATTAAAGGGAATGCATAACCAACCAAACCAGGCTTAAACAGCGTGATTTCAAGCATTTGTATGTAAGCAAGGAAGTGGCTACAAGGCATCTTTATGAGGAAACCACCCAGATCCTCTCTGGGAAATCAGTATGCTGAGATGCCTCTCTGAAGCGCTCATGCAGGGTGCACAAAGGGCTCTCACACCACGGTGAATAAACACGAGGAATCAGAGACCTGTGTGCATTTGCAGCGCGATAATCTTGCCAGGATTACGGAGATGTAGTGGGATGGCTCACATGACTGGAGTGTAGCAACGGAGGGATACAAGCTATATGACTTCATAGGTTGTTTCTTTTAGAAATGAAAATGTCTCTAGGAAACAACATCCACTAGGATGAAGTTCATGGGAACTTCCTTACTGGGATGAACATTTTGTTGTGTTTAACCAGAAACAAATTTTGATAAAAGAATTAAATAAATTACAGAACATTTCTATAAATTTAGTTTGCTTTCTAAGTTAATGTTTACACTGCCAAGTTGAGTATATGATGGCTTTTAAGTCACAGTTACTTAAGTGTTACCTACCTTAAATAGTATTTGGTTACTTACCCTATACTGAGGGACCTGTCTTTAATATATTAACACAACTTTCATGGGCTGGGATAAGCATGTTCACAATCTCCCAAAAATACCTCTGTGCAGAATGATAGTTACAATATCAAATGGAATTTCTAGCTTAAACCAAGATCTTACTCTGCTGCACCACTGATATTAGCAGAATTAATTACCAAGTCTAACATGTATATTGCTACTTCTTCACACCTTTCAAAATATTTGACCACAAAATGTAGTTTTATGAAATTTCATCCTTGTTTTTGCCTGCTGGTCCAGGGCACGGTAAGAACAGGAGATAATGTAATACTTTAAGCACTGACAACCACCACTCAAGGCACTTTGCTTGATGGCCAATGCTTTCTGACGAATGTGAAAGCAGGAGCACCACCTATACAAACCAGTTACTATCACTTCTTATACAGTTTTGAAAGTAGAATTAGATTTTGCTTCAGAAGTGAGTTCTGGGTGGTTTTTTTTTCCCATAATATGACACTGTACTGCAGTCTTTTCAACAAAAGAGTGAGTGTGAACCTGATACTAACAAAACGATAGGAGAAAAACTGATGTGAAAATGGAGGTGGTATTTGGTTTTGTCACTCAAAACATAAAATGAAAAAGCCAAAACATTATAGCTGGAGATATCTACTTTACTAACAGAATGAGCAATATTTACAGGAAATAGTTTATGTTCCCTGTGTGTTACGTCCATGTCACAAATTTTCTGTTTGTGATGCTTCCTGTGTTAATTCCACTGAATCACAGTATGCCCCAAGAGGCTGGAAGGGACCTGCTCAAGCAGGGCTACCTACAGCCTTCTGCCCAGGATGACATCCATGTCCAGATGGCTTCTGAATATAGCCAAGACTTGGGACTGCACAACTTCTCTCGACAACCTGTGCCTGTCACTGTCACAGCAAAAAAGTTTTTGCTCATGTTCAGAGGGAACCTCCTGTGTTTCAGTTTGAGCCTGTTGGCCTGTTGCCTCTTGTCCTGTCACTGAGTACCACTGAAAAGAGTCAGCTCAGCTTTAGCCCACATCATAACTAACCTGCAGATACACTATGACAGTTACTAAATAAACTGCCATTACTATTATTGATTACTTAGATTGTGATTACCCCCAAAGGTCAGCTAATATTTCATGCTTCCTCACCAGTTGCAACACCTCATGCCTGGATTATTGCCCCAATGACTGTGGTGGTAACTTTCTTCCTTTACCCATTATCTCAGCATTAGTGAAAAAACAGATTATGAGACAGGTGACAATCCAGGGTTCCCCCACGAGTAAGTATGGAGGAAGTCAAAATAAAGAAATCATAATGGTACAAGCAGATAGAGAAACACAGGTTTCACCCACTAACAACCTCATCACACCAGATTCAGGTTCCCATCAATACCATTTGCTAAACTACAATTTATAATCACTGGATAGTAAAGAGGGCTTAGAAGGATAAAAACTGATGAAAGCTCTTAAAGGGCTCTAAGCGCAGCTCTTTAGAGCTTTCAAGAGACTGAAAGTGGTCCAATAATTAAACATTTCCTTTAAATTTAGGAACATTTACAGAACGAAAAGCTAAACAGCTAAAAGTAAAAATCATCATATTCCTGCTATGCTACATCAAATGAGAGAAAAGGTCTAATATGAAATTCTGCATCTGAGCGAGGGAAAAAAGGAAGAGAGGCACTTTCTTTTTGTCCTGAACAACATAAAGGTTACTTCAAAGTCCATCCATCATAAAATGATTAGATTGTGAATGGAAAAAGTTTGGGGTTGTTTTAATTAGGGAGGCATATCTCAATGCTTCTTAATTTTCTGAGAAGTTGAAGCAGTTCAAAACACTGGAATTAGTGTTACAGGCTCACACATAGTTCACAAGATTTTCAGGCAGACAGCACAGTTTCTGATATTATAATCCTAATCCATACAACATTTAATTGAAGTACCTAGTGTATGTAATACAGTATGTGGATAACTATGTGATGGCACCTTATTTATGCAATACCTTCAAAGTAAGTGAAAATCTATATTCCATTTTTGCCATCCTTGCTGAAAGAATTGCGTTATCGTACAATGGAAATTTTATATACTTAAAAAAATAAGTGTTTCGGTAGTTAGCACCAAGCAACAAAACTAAGTCTATGCTAGAAAATTTTACTCATATGTCTGTGTCAAATAAGAGTGTTTAAAGAAAAAAAGTATCACTTTTTCTGACAGTATTATACCAGCTTTTGGACACTTACTTTCCACCATTCCTATTTCTACTACATGAAAATTTTTTCCTCATTTACCAAGATATAGAATACTGCTCTGAGATCTGAGAATCTTAGTTAAAAATCCTGTTGACACCCTGGAAGTTATTTGGAGAATAATGTTCTAAACATATCAGGGTTAGGGTCTGGAAAACATGTAACAGAAAAGATGAAGAATTATGCAAAATCCAATCAGTTGCTGAATACAGAAATTACAGTTGCCTTTTAGCTATGGAAATATTAAGGAAGGAGAGGTAAACAAGAATGCAATAACACTGACACCAGTAAATAAAAATATTGGCTTAAATAGTGGCTTAAAACAAACAAGCAAGCTAAAGCAAATCCTTTCCCTATTGAACTGGGAGACATGCAAATAGGCTTACAACTGGGCTATCTGTAGGCTTACTGCAGGGATAACTGTATCTAATCTGCTTAAACAATGAATGGATTGGACAAAATCTCACCAGATTCTCCCATTCCTATCTTCCTCAATCTGCAATGTTATTTTGCAAGAGAGGGATGTATGTCACATGGGTCAGCAGGTGGGTTAGTGATTACTTTACCCTTCTAAAGATGGAAGGACTGAATATATCTTTCATTGGAGCTTTCCTTCCCTGCAGTGTGAAGGCCTGTTTGTGAAACATACCCTTTTATTCTTGCTTCCAAAAGTAACGCTGCTTGCTTTAAAACAGAAAAATGAAAAAAACTTGTTTGCCTTACATCCAGAAACCTAAAAAGACCATTTTAATTAGAATCAGAAGTACAGTATTTTGTCATATTACTTGCTTGCATGGTCTGCAACCATTTGAAGGAAACAGATAATTGGAAAGCAGTCTGCAAATCAGTAGTATCTCTCTGAAGAAACCCATGAGGTTGCCTTTGGAACAGATTGGTCTTGGCCCACAGAGAAGTGTTTAAATGCCAATGACACCCAGTGGAGCCTGGGGAAAGAGAAAAAATGCCCAGTTTCATTCCAGCTTTCCACGTCAAAGAGCTCACAAGCCTGGTCATCTTGACCTCAGAGACTAAGAACCATCAAAGACTATGACCATCAGAGCAAACAATAACCATCAGACTTATGGTCCTGTAAACCTATGGCTTAACTAATGTATTTGATTAATGCTTGATTCTTAGCTTTTAACAGACTAATCGGCTAGTAGCTGAACACAAATAAATGCTTGCCTGCAATTTGGAGACTTGGCTAGTATCTCTCAGAATATTCCTGTTACAGCAGTCCCCAACTACCCAGCAATAACAGCTGCAACAATTCACACCATAGCTGTACCTGGAAATCTGCTTGATAGGGTGTCAACTCACTGCAAAATGGAGAGGAAAACACTGGGAATGCAAGATAATTCTGAACTATAATGCAACTAAAACAGACTTAAGATGCCAACAGGCAGAGAGTGTGGAAGGAGAGACAAGGACACATAGCTAGTTTTGTCCAGATGCAACTTCATCATACTCATGTACATCTTCTGTCATTCTGCACCTGGCAGCTGTCCAGCCAAACAAGCCTTGCTTGTCCTTATACCCTCCTCCTAACTTACCCTTATATTCTAACTTACCCTTAAAAGTTATTTAATACTTAAAATTAAAAAATACTCCCCAGGGTAGAAGTGCATTCTGCTCAGAAGCACTGACTAAAAAGAATAAAAAGCACCAGAAACAAGGCAGAAATTATCTTGGATGAGGTAAAGAAGGAGCCAAAGTTTTGTGAATTGAAATTACTTCAGTGTAAAGCTTCTTTACTGATCACATTCAGACATGAATTATCTTGAATGCTCTGGGCAAGGCATGTAAACTCCTTGGCACCAGAGTAATTTAGCCTTGGAGTTTCAGTCAGCCCTGAACACTAGCATAGCTTGCTTCTCTCTGTGCTGTATCATGTAGATGTATCCTCTGAATTACCATAGCTGAAAAGCATTTTTCTAGCTACTTCAAGTAAACGAAAATTTTCTGGTGTGAAGAGCTGACCAAATAATTCACATGGAGGTCTGGAACCCAAAAGTATGGAACTTACAATGGAAGAATTTTTTAAAATTAGTATTTTGAATAACTTCAGGTCCTAAACCATCCAGAAATTGGTGGCTTAGGACTTCTTACTTATCAGGAGGCTAGTATATTTTTAAGCCATAATCTGATACACTTTATGTAGCAATGGACAGCATCCCTCTCTCTTCTTAATACTACTCAAGACTGTGCCTGGCTTGACAGCATTTGCTATAGTAAAACATTTGCCTCTCAAGATGCTTTGAAAGTTTTACTTTATATTGCAAAAGAATTTGCAAAAACTGAACTGTTTAATGGATTTACAGTGGAATATATATTAATTTATTTATGTGAACTTTAAAACATACAAATTTCATCATATTATGTGCTGTCCATTCTATTGAAAATCATAGAAAAAAAGATTCTCATACACTTTATTTGTGCTGGTAGTTGTAATTATGCATTACATTAACTTGATCCACCGAAACACATACACATTGAAGTCTTTCTGATTTCCACAAAAACCTCTTTGTAACATGTTAAGTGTTGACACGTTAAAAACTAAGACACAACTGGCACTATGTAAAGAAAATAGGAATTTAAAAGATCGATATATCCTTGCAGCAAAGAAGATCAACAACAGCCTTGACTATATTAGGAAGGGTGTAGTCAACAAGTGCCTCAGTTCCACACTTGAGACTACATCTGGAATGCTCTGTAGAGTTTTGGACTCCCCAGTTAAAAAAAAAAATGAATAAAAATATGCAGTTAAGTCTAGCTGATGGTCACCAAGATGGTCAGGGACCAAGAATATTTGATGTGGGAGGAAAGGTTGACCAAACTGGATTTGTTCAGCCTCGAGAAAAGAAGTCTACATATATACAATTTCCTGAAGAAAAGATGTACAGGTAAATTGCTTGCCTCCTAGATTTCATAACATATCTTTCTAACTTCAGAAAAGGTACATTGAAGTACATTTAGTGGTAAGATTATTTTCTGGTTACCAGAGTTTCTCTGAGATAGACTCACCACATAGTCTTAAAAGGTACCAATTTCCAGATGACGTGTATTTTAAATGTTGAACATGCTTATGCTGTAGCACAGTGATTCTAATTCTCAAATACATCAGTAATCCAGTAGTTTTGTTAAGACAACCTAGACCTTGACTGAAAAAAGACAGAGACGCTAAGTAGAGTGCCTAGATTTCTTAATCCAACATACACAATGCTAACAGCATTCTTTCCATAACTCATTTATCCCTTCTTAACTCACCCAACATATTGGGGAAAATCAAGTAAATCAGTAGCTACTGAATAACACATTAACTGACATTTGGGTTAACCAGCCACTCCACGCTTAGCCATTGCTATTTTCTAGGCATCAAAAGAGTGGAGAGTTTATCAGAAAATCTGGAATGTTTCAGCTTTTTACACACAGCTTCACCTACATTTAAGAAGACCATACACAGAAAGTGAAAAAACACACTGACTGGCTGCAGCAGCTGACAAGATTGGTTAAGGAGAGAATGCACTCAAAATCAAACTAAGAGAACTTACTGACAGTGTGGCTCCAGATTCTACTGGGTTTTAAGAATAAAAACAGTTTGTCTGCATCTGATGCACTGTGGTTGTACACAAAAGAACAGCGGGACACAAAAATGATGTGAGTAGATTGGAAAATTAAGTCTGAAACACTAGACGTATGAAGAAAAAGATCTAAGTTTTTAAGGTAAAAAAATTTCCAATAAAAAGTGAGTTTGGATCATCTTCACAAATAACAGATGAAGTGAGAGCTGTTAGATAAAACCAGAAAGATATCTCAAATTTCTCCACCATCTGACAAGTGAAAATAATACAAGCTAGTTCAAAAACAGTTGGTAAGGTGTAAGAAATAACACACTTCCCAGTTCATGTAACTTTGCCTTGTTAATAATGAAGTTCACCATCCACTACATTTTCATTCACCTTGCTTGGATTATAGCATGGTTTCTTTCTGTCTCCTAAGAGACAGGAGAATTATTTATTTTTTCACTGCTCAGAACCTTGCAGCATTACAGCAACAGGCTGGTGCCCTTGCTGAAAACAACTGTTTGATTCCTACTGCAATTTTTCTCACAGCTTTTGTTCCATACGAAGGCTTCATCCCTTATTTTGAGTCTTCCTTACTTTCCAAAAATGACACTGATGCTACAACACTGATTTCTTTTCACATAGAAAGAGAGCAAACAACCTGATGCCAACATTTGGAACTTGCACTGTACAAATGAATGAGTACGGACTTTCAGTACAAAAAGTAGTTTTCTTGTTACAGAGCTAGTATTTCAAGTCTTCAATTTCACTCCTATTTCAGAGAGCAAACTACTCTATTTTCCTAAAGACAGCAAATAGTTCTTACTTACCTGAAACATAAATCAGTATGGAACTTTTTCTTGTAACTTTAGGAGCACAACTGTAACACAAAGAGCTGAAAGCCCCAACTGCTCTCAACTGTTCACTCATTTAGCATATAGAGAGAGAAGCACTACAGGCAGTTATACTGAGGTTCAACAAAGCATGCGAAAACTATCAGCCATTATATGGGGAGTTCCTTGACTGCAAAAGAAAACTTGCCTAACTGTCAGACCCCACATAATTAGCTATGTGTTTTAAACATGTTTGTAGAAGTGTTACTGCTCCCAGCATATATGCTAATGCAGCTATTATATTTACATTTTAATATCTAAGATCAATTTAGAGGTAGCACACTGACTACATCATGCCTAGAAAAGTGCTGATTTTTTATTTCTGGCGAAGAGCAGCTTTCCTTTAAGTCTGTGCATTGTGATTCAAGTTTCTACTACAAAGCAGAATAAAGTGCCAAGCTACGGCAAGATTTGTTTTCCATTTAATTGAGTCAATATTGATTTGCTATATTGCATTCTGTTACTCCAAAGTAAATAACACTACTCCCATACCAAATTCTTGTCTTCCATCTAATTTTCCAAGTGAAAAACTAAACAGTTCCCTGTATTATGACAATGTCAAGCAAACAGAATTCCCTTTTCTATTCCAAGAAAAAAAACAAAAACCCACAGAACTCTGCAACCATAATTAAAATACTTACAGTCAGTAAAAATGTCAGAATCTGCTATGTTCCCAAGGGAGTCTCCATTTTTGTAAATCAAGATAATGACACAACTACCTCAATTGCTTTGAGAAGGCAGCAGAAAGAAATGTAATACAACTGACACCAAATACAAAATAAGTTCAGAGATAATTGTTAAAGAAGTTTAAAAATAGATAGATACATGCTCTGGTTCCTGTTATATCCATTACATTTTCATAATTAATATGTTTGCAAATAAGCCAAACCTAAACAGTTTATTCACATTTGAAATGTCAGTGCTGCTTTTTAATCAAAGAAGCAGCCAGTCGTACTTGCTACTTTTCCAATTACTGTACTTAAGCACTTCAGGCAGAACAGAAATTTCCTTACGAAGTGTAAATTACACAAATCTAGAACATCAGGATGAACTGCACACTTACCACACGCTGCAAGAAAATACACTAACAAAATATTAATGAAATTTTCTTCCCTTCTTTTAACTTATTTATGAGGACAGCCAAGGTGCACGTCCTAGAATAAGAGAAAGCCACAATAATATCCTTATGCAAGTTTTGTGATATTTACAAGAACAGGTGTTACTCTCTTCTTTTCCTTCCCATCTCTCCTCACACCTTCCCAAGATTCTCAAGTTCCTCAACAAAAGTTCTCTACCATGCAGAAGACTACCTGCACATTACTCCTATCTAACTCAAACCTTTGAAAATACAGTACTTTTGCTCTTTGAAAAAAAATCCACTGTATATTTTCCCTCTTCTAAAATGTGTCTGAAATGTGCCACACCTTATATCAATACCGAAAATTCAGCATTTGTATGGTCTCCACTTACAGATGGTGCACACAAAGAAACTATTATGCAAATATCACCTAAGTGATACAGGACATTAAGATGAAAGAAGGTGACTAAAGTACTCAGTGCAAGGTGTATGTGACAAAAAAAAAACTTTCCCTCAGGCTTCACTGTAAAACCAGAAATTTGCTTTAAAATAGAAATAAATCGCATCTATTTTACATATCATAATCAGTTGTTACACAGAATACTAAAATATTAAAAAACAACATGAAGTTCTGTGCAGAAATAATAAAAATATGTTCCTGGACTATAGGACAGAAAAAATAAACAGGAACGTTTATATATATGTTACTATATAACCTAAAAAAAAAAAAAATTATGGTTATTTTTAAAGTTGCCTCCTCCAGCTAAGTGAAAACAAATTCTAAGATAATCCAGATATTCCGAATAGAACCATCTCCATCTACAGAACACCAAATCGTTAAACTTAACATTCATAGACCTGGATGCCACCTAACTGGGGGTCTTAGCGTGCGAAGGAAACACTTCCATGTTTAAACTATTGACGTGCATGTGCATATGCACCATAGATTCCACCTTGAATTTATCAAACACCCCCAGTGCAAGCTCTCTCGAAAGAAACTAAGTTGTATCTTGTAACAAAAATCCTCAGCTGTATTACACAAAGTGTTGAAGCCCGGTTGAGGGAGGTGATCCTTGCCCTGTACTCAGCACTGGTGAGGTCACACTCGGAGCGCTGTGTCCGATTCTGGGCTCCTGTATGGGTTTTACATGGCAAGGTTTTGGTAGCAGGGGAGCAACAGAAGTGGCTTTTGTGAGAAGACGCCAGAAGCTGTGCCCATGTCAGAGAGACACTTCCAGCTGCCTCCAAGACAGACCCACCGCTGGCCAAAGCTGAGCTAATCAGCAATGTTGGTAGTACCACTGCCATAGCATGTGCAAGAAAGGGTGAAAAACAACTATACAACAGCAACCAAGAGAGAGGAGTGAGAAAGTGTGAGAGAAACAACTATGCAGACACCAAGGTCAGTGAAAAAGGAGGGGGAAGAGATGCTCCAGGTGCTGGAAAAGAGATTCCCCTGCAGCCTGTAGTGAAGACCATGGTGATGTAGGTTGTAACGCTGCAGCCCATGGAGGTCTGCAGTGGAGCAGATATCCATTCTGCAGCCTGTGACTGAATCACGGAAGCTTCTTACTGAACATTAGGAGACACTTTTTTACTGTGAGGGTAAAAAAGCACTGGCACAGCTTGTGGCATCTCCATCCTTGGAGATCTTCAAAAGCCATCTGGACATAGACCTGGACTTTAGGTAGCCCTGTTCGAGCAGGGGAGTCAGGAGAGATGTCCTCCAGAGGTCCCCTTCCACCTTTGGCACTTTCCCACCACAGACAAGGGGCGAGTCTTTGTCTTCTGACAGCTCTCAGAGAAACCAAGTTAGGGTGTTCCACTGGCACCAAGGAGGTCACCAGAGATCCTGCCTGCAGAGATCCTGACCATTGCTGGGCCTTGTGCTCAGGGGCACCAGCCTCTCATCACAGGACCCGAGCCTGAGGTTAACGCCTGCCCAAAAGGTCACCAAACCATGGCCAACATGCCATGAACACCGGGGCTTTCCCCTTTTGGGGTGTTTGCCAGCCTTACTAGGCAGTGGGTGGGGTGCAGATGTCAATAGGGGGCATTTGGGATGGCCCCCGCCTCACTGCTCTTCAGTAGCTGCAGGCCCTGTCCCAGACCTCCTGCCAGTGCACGCGCACAGCGTGCGGCCTCCAGCAGGACCGGGGACCTCCCCTGGGAGAGCTGCCTTTGCGCACGCTGTCCCACGGCTGTGGGCTTGAGGAGGGTGCGGCGGGCACTTGGCACCACTGAAGGCTCCCAGACAGTTCCCTCCCCTCCCCTGCCCGCCTGTGCAGGGACCCTGTGCCAGCTCGAGCCATGCGGGCTGCCCGGGGGGCAGTGCAGGGGGCCGGGGGTCCTGCAATGGAGGAGGAGCACACCCAGGGGGAGCTGAGGGGGGCAGGCACATGTGGAGGGCAGTCGGTGGGGCTGGCTGGCCACTTGCCAGCCTGCGAGGAGACCCTCTCACATCTCCTCTCTCACCACTTTCTGGGGATTTCTTTGATCTTCCGTCCCTGGCGCCGGAAGAGCTCAGGCACTCTGCACGTCTCTTGGCAGGACATGGCGTCGGGCGCCAAGGAGGACGGACGCTGCCCCATCTGCCTGGACGTCATGGACAACACAGCCCACATCGACACCTGCTTCCACACCTTCTGCCTTGGCTGCATCCGGCGGTGGGCCACCTCGAGCGCTGCGTGCCCACTCTGCAGGCAGCCTTTCAGCCACCTCCTGCACACAGTGAGGGCGGACGACGACTACCAGGAATACGTAGTCAGCTCACCCGCCCGCCGGCAGAGGACTGCGGCCAGGCAAAGGGTGCACAGCAGATCCCCGCAGCGGCGCTACCACCTGTGCCCAAGGCCCAGCAACAACGAGCCCACTGCTGGGGGGGAAGGAGGCCCTGCCGGGAGGGACGAAGCAGTGTGGATTTGCATTATGTAAGCCATTGGATAAACAAAAGCTGTCATTTACTATGCCAAGAGAGATAGACTGTAAAAAAAAAATAATAATCACCTTCTGTGGTGTAACCCTGCACCTTTTAAAATGAGTCATGAAGAGCAGATTCAACACATCTAACGGTCCTTACACTTGTAACACAGCAACCTGCTGAGATCCAGTAGACTCTGCAAATTCTATCCATTCTATTGCTTACATTTGTCCATTCTGATTGGGAAGTTTACAACAAAGTAGATATGCAAATTAAATGAGGTTTAGAAATATAACAATTTTATCAGTGAAATTAGTCATTGGAATGACCAACAAAAGCCATTTGGCTCAGAGTGGCAGTGTGCAATGAACTACTTTTGAATCAATAAACATCCCACACCTTCAGCCTGCCTGCTGCACACAACGGCCACGTGGGCAGAAAAGACAACAAACTCCCCTTCAGGCCGTCAGCAAAGTGCATAAGGACAACTCCAGAACATGGTACCCAAAGAACAAGCACAACAACCAGCACCATGCCGTGCTCTGAAAGCTCAGGAAAGGAAAAGGATGCAGGTGGGCTGGACAGCCACATACAAGGGGCACAAGGACGGTGCTCATCCTGAACCACATGCACTGCTCCTGAGCACCCAAAGGGAGATCTGCCCCCTCCACCTGCCACCACCGCTACTTGTCTCGAACCTTTACCCCCATCCACGTCACCAGTTTGCCCCTCTCCATCCTCTCCTTTTTGGCCCCTGGGAGTCACCGTTTTGTCACCACTGTCTCCCTGCACATACACAGAGCACCCTGGGACCAGGCACAAGTACCTGTCCCCAACAGTTTGCCCTAAGCCCCTTTAAGCTCGAGAATACCTAAAGTAAGGAGTTTCATCCATTTTATGCTGTTGTGCTGATAGGAGGTGAGGGCAACAGCTGGAGAGTTAATGGCTGAAGCTCTGTTATGGAGGTCAGTAAGACAGTCCATACATTCCATGAACACTGTGCAGGATGGCAATAATAGGATTTCTGCAAAGTATACAGCCATGTCTTACTTCACTATTTCAAAGGTGCTGTATTTACTGAGGTTATTCCTACTGTGCAGGTATTGTATTTTTGCCAACCTCACCTCCTACTTGCTGGAGAGCTCCAGGGACCTCACCAAGTCTATGGTGAGTTAGAGATGTTTTGTGGGAAAATTCTGGTGCCGGGATTGCTGGCTAGCATAAGGTAGAAACTGCCATCTGCCATCCTTCTTTAATCCCACTCAAACTCCAATCGCTGTATGTCCTGGACTGGGGCTGCTGTTTCTTTCTTATTTTCACTTTCACAACAATTATTTTGTCAGTTTTGTAGATTCTGTCCTCACTGGGATTCACTTTTTGAAATTCTCCAGGGTAAAACTTCCTCTCCATTGCTGCACGATCATAGTCTATTATACTGCATGGGTGGGTACCTGCTGCCTTCCCCCAGTTTCAGAAATTAAGATTTCACTCAAACATTTGATGACAAGCTTCTCAACTCTCTTTTGTTATAAACACTGTGATATGGTCTACCTTTTTGAGAAAAGACACATATTCTTTAATTATAAATCAATCCTTGGATTTGATTTTCCAAACCCTCCCAGAGTTTAAAGAGATCCCATCCACAGACCTGGCTCTGATAGGTCTGTGGAAGCTATGATTATAGTCCTTTATAAAAGAATCTCATAATATATCAATAAGCAAAAAACTGTTGCACACTAAAATATCTCCACATCTTAGTTTTAAGCAACCTGTTAAAACACTCCACAGTGGAAGCTTTTGCTTCTCAGCAGTATAAAGGCTAGTTTAAAAAAAAAAAAATAAAATCTTCCGCCCATTAGTCTAATTTCCGACTTGTGCACTGCCTGCTAAAAATGGCTTTTAAAGCCCCAGCTATATCAGAACCCATTTTGCCTTTCAGACCAGAGAAATGCTTGTGTAGTATGTCTAGCACCGTACTTAAGCTGTACTTAGCAGTGTTGTTTGGAAAACTACTGCACATCCACCAAGTCTGCTGATACTGAGCACCCAGCTCCACCGCAACCACCTTGCTTCACTTAAAGTGGTTTCCTCATTGCTTGCATAAGGTCCCGATATCCTGGTTTGCAAGCCAAGTTGCTACTTGGCTCCAGTTCATATCAACAGTCGGGCTTTTAGCAGCTTCTAAAAAGGGATTTATAGCCCCCAAGCTTCCTACCTCTTCAGCAGCACAGCAAATGCCTTTAAAGAGAAGTGGTAGCACAGACATCTCTATTGGCATGCCATTACTACACACATATAAGAAATGAAACACTTCACCATGATTTAATTCATGCATATAAATACTTTATTAACTGGTTATGATGGGTGTCAGTCCTTGATCAGGCTTTTCCAAGGTTTTGTTGGGGTTTGTTCTGCTCTTCCATGAAAGCCACTGTCCTTTCTCTGCTCATTCTTTAATTGCTGCAGGCCCAGATAGCAACGCTTCTGTCTTCTGCCTCTTTAGCTAGTCAGCTGGAGCTTTTAAAAAGGTTCTATGAGGACATCAACCTAAGGATAAGGAAACAGATATAGCACAAGACTGTAACTCACAGTGATGTCAAAAGGAACTGCAAGGTTCTCCCAAAACAGCGGGCAAAGGCAGCTCCCACCAGCACTTGCCCGTTCTCTGTGAAACTTACCTGGAAATCGTTTCCTGATGCACAGGACTGTCAGATGGCTCCTCTGCTTCAAGTGGTACTTTTACAGGAGTCCTGCTGGGGGTTCTTCTTATTGTCTCCACACCAAGGTCCTTCTGAAGTTGGCCTTTTGTTCTGGATTTCCACTTCTGCAGACAGCGATGCCCGTCTCTTGCAACACAGCACAAAGGCTCAAAGCTGCCCCAGTAATAAACAGTGCATGGCCATCCTGGCAGGCAGTTTGGTGCCAGATGTGAGGCTACAGGATCAGGCTCCTCTTTGCACATGGCAAGAGACGCACAGGGGCCCCGTGGTGGGCCATGTCTGAGGACAGGCCAGTAGTCCCTAGGCATGTTCCCACTTGATCATGACCTTTTCCCCACCCCACCCCACCCTCCTCATACCGCCTCCTCATCTTCTTGTACCTTGCTCTACCCCAAACATGTTGGGATTTGTTCATCGGGCTTGTGAAGTGTCCCAACCTACTTTATCCTGTTATTTAATTACTTTCGATTTACATTTCAACTTTAATTAATTCATTTCATTAGCTCTTTCTAGCAAATGCTTTTACACATTTTATGTATACATTGTTATGTAGAGAGATACATATTTTTAATTCATATATTTTTACACTATATGAAGTACGTATATAGTATATAATACTTCTATAAAGCTATATATAAGGTCCATCAAAGTATAAGTAAAATAGATATTTTTCCATCTTTGTGAATTATTTTATATCTCAATTTACTATGAATATACATACACATAAATGGACATATTTGTGTCTGGGAACTTTCTGGTCCAAAGGAAATAAGCAGCCAACCAGAGAGCGTGCTGAGGTCACACACCTTTGACTGTCAGCACTGGCAGCCAGTTGCGGGTCAATACGTAAGCATGTGGGTTACAAGGTGGCCAGACATGATAGCTTCCTGCCATGAGATCATGGCCAAAGCAAAGTGGTGGCCCTGACTTTATAGAAGGAGGGGACATCCAGTTCCAGCCTGCTTTGGGGGCAGCTGCTCCAACCAGTCCCAGGACGCACTCTGTACACATGCGGGGAGACAGCAATGACAAAATGGTGCCTCCCACGAGCAGCAAGGAGGAGTGGGGTAAAACAGGATGACAATTTTTAGATCACATATTAATCTTCAGTAAGAATTTCAGTCTGAAATTCTGAGAAATAACTGAAAAGTTCAGTCTGAAATTCTGAATATAACTTCCTATGACTCCACATACTATAACAAATTGCACTTAAATGACATTTTTTTTAATTTATTTTTTTAACACAAACGTTCCTTGCCTTGTGTTAGATTACTGTATGCAGACAAACTTCACAGTTTAAAAAGCACTGATAGGTTTTGTTGTTTTCTGTTTTAGCAAGTTTCCAACAAATGCTAACAAATTTCTATCTATATCTAAGCAAGGAGAAAAAAAAAAGACAGAGAGAAATCAGTGAGGAAGTGAGTGATTTTAACAGGAAGTGCAACAAGTAGTATACAAAATGCAAAAGTGGAATCAGGCAAATAGGGGTATACTTCCTTTAGCAAAGTATCATAAATTAAATGGTTACTGTTATTGCACTCTGCAATAAATGTGAGATAAGAATACATTCAGGAGTTAATATATTACATCAAAGTCACAACATATTTATCATCATTTCAGTTCTTGAAAGTTATTGGGTTTTGTGTTAACATCGATATATCTTTATGATAATCAAATGATTAAAAACTTCTGTTGCATATTAGTTTATGATAAGTAGTATATTATTTGCAATATTACTGTATTAGAGCCAGAAAGCAGACTGAGAGAACCAAAGAAGGTACATAACTAACAATAAACACAGACTCTGAAACTGACAAGGAGCAACTGTATCCTCTGCAGTGTCTCTTGTACTAGAGAACACAAAGTGAACTTTACTCAGATTCTTCCAGCTTGTACTGGAAGAACAAAAGCACAATAAACTATAATAGCTTAACAGCTGACTCCATCATCAAGTTTCTAGTATGTTCAATCACTACCAGCACTTCATTGAGACCGGACTCTTCTCAGAACTTAGATACCATCTGAATTTGTGATTCACTCCAACATGATGCAGTGAAAGCTTCAAAATAAGAAATAAGGAAAGAAGGTTGAAAAAGATGTATGTAATTCCACTCATTATTTTTAAGTAAATGAGAAAGTTAGCTAATAAATTAATAAAACGATAAAAAACAAAGGGAAAAATACTACTACTGATGACAAAATAAGCAAGCAAAGTGAAAGTTAATGAAAGGATTGTGTCTAATCCAATTAGGAAACAGATTTGGACAATTACTGTCTTGTGTGTCGAATAAAGATTTAGGACCCTCCCCTCCTTTCAGGCCCAAAACGGAAATCAAGTTACTTTGGTGAAACACCTGAAACTTGTTACCACTATGTCATCAGAAACACAGTAGCGTAGCCATCATTACAGGAAAAGAAAAAAAAAATATGACGTGCTAAAATATGAGATATGCGAAAAGAGAGCAATGAAGATTATAAAGCTCTTTCAACAATTGTGTTGCCTAGATAAAAGAAAATGTGTTTGGATCAAAAGCGTGACAGGTTAAGAATTGGTATGAATAAACAAATCTGTTGCTTTTATGAGAGACAAGTATTACTGGAGAGGTTTATGATAAGAGACTCATTTTTGAGTTGTAGCTCAGGAACTTCTGTTACAAATTACAAGTTCCAGATATTCTTGAATATCATAACTGCTGTGTTTCTTTACTAAGTAGTCCTAAATCTGCTTGAAGCATCTTATGCTACAATCCCAAATGGTTGTGCAGTATGCTGTTTTATGCCACTGGAAGCTAAAAGGATTTCATTAGCATAATCAGCCTAACACATGTTGTATGAATTTAATAGAGACGCTTATCATGCAGTCCTTATGAACTGGTCACTAAACCAGGGTATACACACCTTCAAGTATCTCCTGTGAGTGACAGCCATTTTGTATAAGCATACAGGTGCAACAGTAAGGTCTGACAGAGAATCCTGCACCACTAATGATTTCTTATAACTAGAAAGTGTGTGTCTTCAAGTCTGCAAAGTTCTGAAAGATGTATTTGGTGACACACATATCTCAAAGGAAGAGATCTCAATGGATTTTAAGAAGAAGAGAGGGCTGTTGTCAGTGGCAGAAAGTCCACCTGGAGGCCAGCCGTTAGTTGAGTACCCACAATGATAGATACTAGGTACAGTACTGTTTAACATCTTCATTAATAACTTTGATGGTGGAAAAAAACACATCTCAGCAAGCTTGCATGTGACATAAAACTGAGGGGACTGGTTTATAGATAGGGGTTGAGAGTGACTAAAAGCCATGATACAATCAATCTGCTTTTGAGTGAATTAAAATTTACATTCTTGCATTGATAAACAATGGTAAGGGTCAATCTTTGCAAAATAAATAGATAAGATCAGAAAAAAATACCGATACTTGAGTTCGAAAACATTTTTTGGAGACTGATATATGCTAAACAATTTTAGCCCTCAATTTAGCCTCATTTCTTCTTTGTTGATTGGGATATCGTCACTTTTATATTAATATATTACTTTCCTCAAATGGAAGCTCTTCAATCTGATTAGAAAAAAAACCCATGGAATAAGTACTGAAGAAAGAAAAAATGATGGGCCAAGACTCATATCTCTTAAATCCTAGCCATTTCCTTCTAAATCAAGCAACATATACAAGATACTAAATCACAATACGAAATTACATCAAAGGTAATCCCCACTTTTTTGAAAAACAAAAAACAAACCACAAAACAATTAAACTAATATTTAAAAACTCCAACTAAGGATCAGCTAAGAGAAATTAGATTGCTAAATACCTTTGGGTACATAGGCTTAAACAATTTGTTCTGGACAACACACAGAGAATCAGCAACACAGGGAACAGACTGCAAGCTTCTAGACTAACACCCTTATTTCTGGATCTTCTTTTGTCTTCAACTAGACATGACACATACTAGAACTAAACTTACAATTTACCAAAATACATTAATGTAAATTGTAACCATCTCTCAAAAAATAAAACCAAAATATCCTAAATTATTTCATATCAGAATGGTATGTTTTTAACAAATCAGTTTATGTTCCTGTGCCTTCCAGAGTACATATTTAGACTGGTTTTGACATTGTTATTTGGTTTCTTTCCAATGGGGTAAAAATGTTATTTCAGAGTATAAAATACATATTCTTTCTCTGTAATTTCCATTACTGGTAGTGCTGACAAATTTCTGAAAAGAACTAATATTCAAAGTAATATTTTAACCATTGTTGTTTCCATACTAAAAGCAACCAAAGTGGTAATCACTTTTCAAAATTAACTTCTGAAGTCTGAAGCATTAAGGACTATACATTTAGGACATTTTTAGGCTCTGCAACACAGCTTTTTCTTGTAGCAAGGAATGTAGCTGTCAATCACTCCTTCTCTTGCAACACAAATATGCTTTGTGGCTTTTACTTGTCACTCCCATTACATGTAATGTAGACAGCTTAGCACTAAAACAATTTAAGAAACTGCAGAAGTCAAATACATGAATTATTATTATGATGACAGTAAAGGCAATGAATGTCTTGCAGCTCCATTTGCTTTCTTTGTTAAGGAAGAAAAAGCTTACTATCTGCAACTGTCAACCATGAAGACCTAGACCTATTTAAGTCAACATAAGCCTTGGACAAGCTATAATATTTTTCACATTTAAACTCCATTTTTTCCCCTCTTTCTGGAAAGCAGGATTTTATTATAAAACAGTAAATATCTACACAAGAGTGCACAAAGACACACCAGCCATAAGAACTATAAGGATTTCATTTTTCATAAAAAAATCCCTATATTACTTTAAAGATGCATAAGCCATACAGAAAGAGAATATTCATTTTTTCAGTACCACATTTAAAATTGACAGCTGTAAAGAATCTCTATGTATAAAAAAATTAATCTAAAAATCACAGAAGGAGTCATGGTTGCAAATTTAAACTTTATGTGGAACTGTTCAATTTTTAGACTAGAAAGGTTGGGTGCTGCACAAAAGTGGAAAATATTACAATTTATATTGCAATCAATCAATTTCAAAGAGAAACCTGAAGTCTTGTTAAACTATGAAATGAATGTAGAATACTTCCTCTACGAAGTTTTAAGGACATTCACCCAAGGTGTGAGCTTTTAAAACTCTCTTCTTTTACTGTCTTGTTCTATCACAATTTCTCATCAAGTATAAGAAAGGGCAAAAAAGCAGGAAAGGGAAGAAAGGAATGGGGAAGGAAGGAAAGGGTGAAAGAGAAAAGACTTTTCTAAGTGGTTAAACTATAGAACTTTCTGCATGTAGAGGTTTCAGGTCACCTTATTTATTTTTTCCCACACAGCTTCAAAAAAAAAAAAAAAAAAGAATTACTATATTTTGTAAGACGCCATCTATGAACACTTACACTGAATGTCTTGATCCTTTTCCACTTTCATCTATAGCACATACCTATCAAAACATGCTTTTTCAATTCTCCATGTTGTATTCAAAGTCTGAGCAATTGGCCTTCCCTTCCCACACGTCTGTTTCCACAAACATGTTGATTGTCCTGTAAAAAAACTTGGATTTTCCAAGAAGATCTTCCCTCTTTAAATTGCTTGGCCACTTTTTAAACCTTCATTCTTAAATTGACAACATTTGCTACTACATTAGCTAAAGAAAAAAACCATGTTGCTAGAATCCTTTGAAATTCCAGCCATTGATACTTTCATGTTATCTAAGATGTTGGTAAAAATGTCATGAACAAAAAAATGACAAAATTCCTCAATTCTGTCTTTAAAATGACCCCTTCTGGCAATCATGTGTCTTACCACAGGCAAGGTATGTTGACTAAAGGTCTTTTGCTTAACGCTGTTGTGCTAAAATATTCATCATACATTTTTTCAGCCAGCTCATTAGCAACACAGTCCAGAAACCTCACAGTTAGATTACATTTAGACATCAAATTCAAAGCCATTTTAAACACCAAGTATGTGAAGAATTCTTAAACTTCTGAATTCCAAAAATGAAGAAAGTTAATTAAAATCTTGATGTACCCAGAGAAGAAAAAAAAAAAGAGGATCTAAAATTAACAACTACTTTATTATTAAACATATTGTAGACCAGTTTATGTCAGCTGATAGAGAACAGGTTAACTTGCATCAAATGCAAATGTAATAGAGTCGTGAGTCCCACTGGAACATATACTGAAAAAAACTTCAGTGCTTTTGCAAGACAATAACTTGATTCCAGAACAGATAGCTGAAAATAAACACCCATGCTTTTTCACCTTCTAAAGTTACATACCTACGTTAAACACCCTGTATTAATTCCTGCTTGAACACTCAATCTTCATGGAAATCAAGAGGAACACAAACTAAAATGTTTAATTCTACACGAGATGAAAGAGAGGCAAATGGTACAAGCAAACTAAGATCTTTTTCTTATCCAAGAATTTTATGACTACAGAATATTGCCAGTCAGAAGTCAAAATTCATTTCTGTATTATGTCTACATATTCTTCTGGTAAAACTTGTATACCTTATTCAAAGATTTCTGCTTGGCTTGCTTTGTGGGAACTACTTAAAGTAACATTATTACTGTAAATGAATTGAACTACATGCATTCTGCTATCTTGAAGTGTATATTGTAAGAAAAATAATTACAAATTATGTCTTTTCCTCTTGTTGATCTGCTTACAAAAATTCAGGAAAAAAAAAAGGATAGTGATGAGGCCACTAAGAGAAACTGAATTGATCAGTTTCCCAAGACAGTTATTGCAAGATTTAAAATACTAGAACGAGTTTTGTTAAACTTCAGCTCTGAAAACTGCAGAAAAAGCCATATTAAAAAAACCCATAACTATTCTTTCCCAGGAAATAGAGGAAGAATCTGTCTAGAAATAAAATGAATTGGCCCACAGGGTGGCAGAAGAGAGCGAAACACACACACACACACACAAAAATAATCCAAGAACAATTCCTGAATCGTATTTGAAGAAAAACACCTAGTAGACTGACAATAAGATGCTTAGGGATAAAAATGAGGTAAGATACCAATTTATTCATATGGCTTACTTACACATTCATTATAGTGTGGAAAACTAGATATGTAGTACATCATAACATAGTAACCACACAATTTAAGAAAACTTCCTATACAGTTTCTACATAGAGTAGTATCTTAGACATGCAGTTTAGTAAGAACAGCTGTTTCCAGAAGTGTGTTCTGTCTTACCCTTAAAATAACAACACTCATTCCTAAACTCTAGGGTTTCTGATAAATCTTCATTACAGTGAACACTGTATAGTTTTAGTTTTAGCACTGGTATAGTGGTATTCCAGTTCAGCCTAAAACAACAATCAGGACTGGGGTCTAGACATTTTCAAGCAAAGTCAAAGAAAACCCAAATTAAGATAGAATTTCACATTTTCTAATTAAAATGCCCATCACTGCTATCCTTATAGTATCTAAATGATACAACTACAGAAGCAGCACAAAGAAAGCAAAACAGTTATTCAGACAAGCATCCCTCAACAGTTTATTGCATAAAAGCTCAACAGAAGTCTTTAAACTCCCCGAAACCTTAAACACCAAGTGCACAAAAATATAATAGGCTAGTGGAGAGGTATTTCACTTGAGAATAGGCTGATACACCAATCCTTATTTCTAAGACTAGCACCTGTTAGAAATACTACACACCCCTAGTAGTTTTTAATTCCAAACACATGCCTGTATGAAATCTACCAGACATCTCATTTCTTTCCCACCTTCTCATGATTACTGATAGAGATAGACTGATATATATACAGAATTTGAAGCCACATGACAAGTATTTAACTTAGATTCTTTCATTGATTTTTCTTGAGGCAATACGCAGAAATTTCTTTAAAGCATGAAATATTTGATATTAATTAAATATGTTGGGAAATTCATTAAAAAAGTATGTCTGTGCTCTTTCTTAACTACATATAATTTTAAATGCTTTTGAGTGGATATCTCTCTCAGACTAGATCACACTGATAAATCAGTTATCTGGTCATCAAGAAAAACTACTACATTAAATGTTCCCCTGCAGTGACTAAGCATGTGAAATTCATTTCTTAAAATTCAGTTACTGAAGATGGTAATAGGTCAATTCCAATAGTATCACTGAAGACAAGTTGATAAAACAATTTAGCTCTTCCTATATTATGTTGCCATCATAGACAAAGATAAATTTCAAAAATATCATTAATTATGTTAGCTTCTGGAATTTAATTATGAACATGTAAATTACATAGACCTAAATACACTAAGAATGCAGCTAAGCTGCAGCTAATTCTGGAAGTTCTAGTCCATGGAAACTGTACTTTGGCTGCTTACTGACTTCATTTTAGGACAAGCTGTGGTGGCTTATTAAGCTGCGTCAGTAGATTTGTTGATTTAGACAACTGCCAGTTCATTACAGAAGGGCTGCACTGTGCCGCATGATAAACACCTAAATCATTAATAAAGATTTAGATTATTTTAACCAATTCATTTAGAGCACAACTGGTGTAGTAACCTACTTGCTTTTCTCACTGCTTTTTAGAAAGTCACTTTTTAGAAAGTTTAGAATTCAGCCCTCTAGTGGGTGACACAAGAGATGATGTTCATCTTATTACAGGGTCAAATTCTGAAGTACCAGCAGAAGGCAGTCTCTTCAGCTCTAGACTCTAGTAATACCCACAACAATGACCATCTATCTCCATAAATCATTTAATGGGTCAGATAATGTTATATATGTCATTGACTTACAAGTAGACAAGAAATTATAAATATATCCACTAGACAACGTTTCATTGTCTATGTAGCCTCTGCACTAGAAAGACCAAAATAACTCTCAGGAGAGTCCTGGTCCATGTAGTGAAGATCCCTGCCCAAGACCTGGGATCTTTCAATTCAGTACCCTGCTTTCCCACATCCCTTTTCATGATCTTTGGTATGTCACTTTGCCTGCCTGAGTTTCAACCTTCCCATCTCTGAAATGGAGAGAGCTGTATTTCTCTGTCTCACAGAGACATCAGAAGAGGAAATACACTGACATCTGTGATCTGCTGAGACCCAGCAGTAAACAAATGGTAGTATACAGCACAAAGTAGATTATTCTCAGATTTCTAGGACTGAAACTGTTGACTGGCACAATTGAGTTCTGACAGATATTTCCTATCAAAATAGGCTCTGGTTAATGCTTATTACCAATAAATCAATTCCCAAGTACCTTGTCATTTAAATTCAAATAGTCCCAGATCAATACAAGACACTGATAGCAATTATAATCTGTAGCACTTAGATTTCCAATTGAAAAGCAAATCAGAAAGAGAAATAAACTCTGCTGAAGAGCAGGCCACTTAGTAAGATATGCAGTGACAAAGCCTCAAGTATGTTGACAAGTTCAGTGATCTTTTCCATCTAAACAGCACAAATGAAAAGCAACTACTTGTTTTACGCAACTTTTATCTAGACTATCACTGTGATCTCCTTGGACTGTGGCATTTAACCACATTTAGCTCAACAGGTTTTAAAATTAGTTAAGCTACTTAACTGACTAAATTCATGAAATCCAACCCACTGTGGACAATTCTATTGCTTTTTTTACTTCCTTATATTAGTCTTTTACTAGAAAAGCCTAAACTATCATAAAGCAGCTTTAATAAACCGGAACCAAACAGAAAAACAGCTTTGAAAGCATTTTAACTAAATCTTATCGTGCTGCATTCAGAATGACCCTCAATTTTCTGAAACTCTAATAACTGAATAGCTCAATAATACAATGCTAGAACAGCATGGGAAAAAAATGAAACAGAGAAAGAGTCGAGATTACCAGTACCTCTCTTTAGCCAGTATGGTACCCGAAAAGTAAATATGAACCTAAACAAAAGTGAACACTGGATAGCTATCTATTAATTGCAAAAAAAAAGTTTAATAAAATGGAGTAAGACATGTGGAAGAAGGTGTAGTTATTTTTTATGAGAATATACACAAAACAATTATGTCTGTGACAACTGAATACAAACAGCAGCATGGATCAAAAATACAGTTAAAACACATATTTGCATCTCCACACTACATGTTTTGTGAACTGCCCAACCTGAAGATGCAAACAAAATGGTAAGTTACTGTTTTATATCAACTGCAGCTGTTTCACATTACATACCTGAATCAATCACTTACGCAGGACTCTTAGATTCATTAAAGAGTATGCTCCAAAACAACAGTTTTCATTTATAAAAATACCTCCTAGCTTTCATCATTACAAAGGTAATTTTGCAATATGAAAAACTCTAAATTAATCAAAGAGATGACATTCAGAGGTTGACACAGATTTTAAATGACAGCACCCAGTTCAATGGTTTCCCAGGGCATTCTTTATTTTACTGTGATTGCATGCTTGTCTTCGTTCCTCCACCTCACTCCCCAGTCTTCAGGCCATACCAAGTTTTCTTCCAACTGCCTCATGCTTTCCCAGCAGATGGAAACAGGATGTGCTGTGCTGTTCAACTGTCCGGACACCAGGGAAGTCTGGACTGCAACAAACCCAGTATATGCAAACTTACTGTCAGGAAGCAGGTGAACAAAAAAGCATAGACTTTTGTTGACCTTGACTGATTCAAGAAATCAGTCAGAACAGGCAATGAAACTGACTAGAAATTCTCATTTTTCCTTGTACACAAAAGGAAGAATACAACTCAGCTAGCTGCAACACCACACCCAATGTGGAAGCCACCAGGAGAGCATCGAGAGGGGAAACGGTATCCAAAAAAACCTACTAAAAATAGGCATTGATTAATGCTTTGTTACTAGGTATTTTCACTAATGAGCCAGGACTGCATGAAGACCTGTAGAAGCGCTAGAAATGGTAGAACTACATTACACCCATATCTCAAAGAAGCAATCTCCAAAACATAGTGTTGACTTACATACCACTGATGGGTAAATTATGTCTTTTGATTGCTGTAAATGCCCTCGTGCTAACTTCATGCATTTCACATAACGAACCAACTGCCCCCTCAGTCCTTTTGCCAACTGACATGCAAGTACTTCAAGAATGTAATAGAGACTGATAAGACTATGGAATGACGTAAACAACACATCCTTAAGGACAAATTACTGTAAAATAAGTCATTTTTTTCTTTCAGATCACTGTATGTATTTTACTCATTCAGAAGCCTCGAAAGTGCTCCTACTGAAAGAGATTAATATGAAGTCTAAAATCACTGGAAATTCAAGGACAGCATCTGTTCTAGAATTTTATCTATAGAGCAGTGTTTATGGACAAAAGCATGAAAGTTAAGCAGCAGAACTACACATGTCCAAGACTGTTACATTTCTAAGAGGCCTCCAAGGCTTCTGGAACCACAGCCTGACAAGATTCAACCAAGTCTAAAACATTCAGAAAACCATACTGATAACATTTGAAGGGGGAATGTCTTCCCTTTAACTCTTTCCTTATACCACCCATAATCTTCAAAACCGTCTGAAAGATATTTACCTCAAAAAATACAGTATTACCCTCACATTAGAACATCAGAGCATCTCCAATGAAGTAGTTACAGCTACAAACCCAGAAGTATTTGCAGTAAGATGCTAACTAGACCCTAAGAAATGAACACAAGAGTCTCTGTCTCACCAGGCAAAACCCACTAAAAACGTTAGTAAAAACTTTAAACATTACCACATTGCTAAAAGACCCTGACAAGTATGAAAATGCTAAAAAACTGATATAAAATTCCACTCCTGAAGAACATTCTGGTTTGAAACTAATTTAATACGTGAAGTCTCTCTGGGCTAAGTAATTCAACACTGACTTTGCTTGTAATGACAGGCTCTGTACTGATGAAGACAATAAACAGAAATTTTGGAGAGCATACCAGTGTCTTATTACACAGTGATAATTCCTATGTATTATCTTCAGGGAACTTTATTAGAAAACTCAGGATGGTTCTAAGAAAACTCAGGATGGTTCTAAGAAAAAGAAGTTATCCTATTCTCCACTTATCACAAAAAAAAAAAAAAAAAAAGGGGGGGGGGGGGAGGAAAGGCTTTTGCTCTCTTCTCTGTAATGAATGGAGCAGTAAGAAGTTTTACCCCTTTTGCAGGTTCAGGAATCAGTACTGTCTGGCAAATGACAGTGGACCTGTAAAGCCTAGCACACTTTCAGAAGAAACAAAGTGAGGAAAAGGAAATATTTTAAAGACAAATTACTTTGTATATACATACATATGTATTACAAATGCACATAGGCGTAATAGCTTTCTGCATAATAAGGCCTAAACTTCCTCAAAAGTTTCTAATTTTAAAATAGAAAAAAGTTTATTTATCCTTACACAACAATGAACTATCAGTAATTAACTGCAGGAAAGATCTATTTTCAAAAGAAGAGTCACATCTGGCTTAAGGTTATATATGTTCCTTCATTTCTGTCTAGAGTGAAATTTAAGCAGAACAGGGATAATTGGCTGTCCTATTCTAAGTAATTCTTCCTTTCTTTCTTTCTCTGTTTCCTTCTTTCACTCTCACCATCTTGTTCCACCCCCGTCAAATATGGAAAGCGGAAAAAGCAAACTACCCACTGTGAGGATGACAGTCCAAAAAGAAAATGGCTGATAGAAACACTAGCTCTGGATATGCTAACTGTCTGTGAATAACATCAGAAAAAGAAAAGACACTTGTGAGAGCCAATACAAGAGCTACCAGCAGGTTTCAATCTCCATGAACTTTTCTTCTCTCTTCAAAAGAGCAACTCAGAGAATTGCAGACCTCTGGAGTTCATCCAGTCCAACCCCTCCACCAGTAGTAGAGACAACTACAGCAGATTGCCTGTGACCACACACATACAGGCAGGTTTTGAATATATCTCCAAGCATGGAGACTCCACAATCTCTCTGCATAACCTGTTCCAGTGTTTTATCACCTTTGCATTTAAAAAAAATGTTTTCTTATGTTCAGATGGGTTTTCTTGTATTTCAATTCTTATATCTCAAATTTTCATGGCCAATTCCGTGTCACTTGAGACCACTAAAAAGAGTCTGCGTCCCTCTTTTTTTACACACTCCTATCAGTTATTTATACACACTCCTGAGCCTTCTCTTTCCCAGGCTGAGCAGTCCTAGCTCTTAGACGAGATGCTCCAGTCCCTTCATCATCTTCATGGCCCTTTGCTGGACTCACTCCAGAACTTATCTTCAATTACTGTCTGGACATTTCATTCCCTCTTCTCCCTTCCCCACATTTCAATAATTAGTAGTCTCTGAAGAGAGCGTTTAAAGCAACTTATTTCTTAAAATGATATGATGTTCCCTTGTGATTGAATTCATTGCAGGGTATGTAGGATTGTAACATAACAATTGTTTTAGTCACGCAGCTGCTGTTTGAATGATAGTTTACTTATTCAACTAAAAACTAAACAACTCACTTTAGCCATTATACATTTGTCTCACATACTGAAGAAGAAATACAGAATGAAAGTGACAAGTACAGGGAATAACGGTAGTATGCAGCCAAAAGTGACTAACAGTACAATTTGGGAGCCAAACACTAAACATTCAGGGCATCATTACCTGGTAAAAGATATTTTTTTCAACACTGCAATGGTTGCACTTCAGATATTAAAAACAGCAATAACAAAGAAACAGCTGAAATAGTATTGGAGCTTATCTGGAAAAAAAAAAACCCAAACTAAAACACATGGCATAATTGACATGCTAATAAATTTTGATACAATAACTTAGCCAAACAATTTAAGGAAGCAGAAGTTGTTTAAAATGACTGACATATGTCTGAATCTACAACACTGACTTTTTTTTTTAAATAAGCATTATTGCAGTTACAAAATAACATTATTTTGAAATAATAGCAGCAGATACTTCCTATGTTCGCCACTTTTATAAGAGCACTGGCATGCCAAGTTACTATTCAAAGGAACTATAATGATTTTAATGTCACCTTTGTCACGTCAATGCAAACTTCAAGTTCAAAAGAGATTCTGTCTTCTATAGAAAAGGAAAAAAACCAGCCCTAACCACAGACATTTCAATGAATTATGATATTATTTATCTAATTATTGCAGGTTTAATTTTTCTTATTTCCACCATGTAAAGGTGATATCACTGCTATTCTCATACATATATAAGAACTGAATGGCGTATTTTATCAAGGCATAAATAACGTTGCATTACTGACTGATTCTGGGTTGGTAGTAACATTCCATAATCAACTAAGAAAAATTACAATAAAGTCTGCCTTATAGGTCATCACCTTCAATCACTGTAACAGGAAATTTCTATGCTTCTAAAAAGAGCTACAAATTATCCAAGTTCTAAACACAGGACTTTTTGTTTTAGTACGCTTCAAAAATCAAATTCTGAGAGCCAGTACTTCATACCCTATATCTGGAAAATTCCTGAAAGAGAACTCCTTAACAACTTCTTTCTCATCAATAAACTAATACAAAATAGGTAGCAACAAAGACCATATTGCCCTGACAATTTCTTTTAACATTGTATAATCATGGTCAGCATTTTCAGAATAGTCAAAAAGTCTATTAAAAATATCAACAAAATGAAACACAATGAATTAATACAAGAAAGTGAAGCTATATGAAATATTTAGCTACATTATTCAGACCTCCTTCTATTTATTACAGTATTATTTGGCGGTTTGCTTCCAAATGTATTTAATATTTTCCTGCTCTAAAGCCTAAAGAAATCTGAGAGATTCACAATTGCCCAAAATATAGGAAAATACCAAAGAAAATCTGTAAAGACTGGGCACCTCAGAATTTTCCAGTACTGATAACCCTTGTAATAAAAGTAGATTATGCACATTCTGAAGAATTACTTTCCAGAAGTCCCACAGTGATGCCTTTCAAAACACAGGACTTTAAGGGAAGAGAATCCAACAACAATAATTAAATATGGGCAGTAGATCATATACTAGCTCATTGAGGAGCACTGCGAAAAGTACCTGAATGATGTGTGAGTGGAGAGCAGGAAAAAGCAAGCACAGGCACACATGCACATAAATGCAGATACCCCTCCTCAGCACAAAAACTCAAGGAAACGGTTGGATTAAGATAGCAGCTACTCATTTTAAAGCAGCTGCTCTCGTCTACTTTAGACTTACACTGCCAAAGGCCTAAACAAGGACTAATTATCTAACAGAAGCCTGTAACTGCAATGCACACCAGGGAGTTCAGTATATCCAATCAGGCATTGCACAATGGACCACACAATTTTTGATATCCCGAAGAAACTTGGTCAAGAATTAAGTTAAATTTTTGTTGGCGTCCAGGACAACATACACACCAAACACTGTTTTCAAAAAGAGTTTAAATATCTGAATAAATACCATTCACAATTGAACTTTACAACATTCACTCGAAGTTGAACATAGGTTCCTCAACCTAAAGGCAAGTCAAAGGAAAGCATACAACATTTGGGTACATGTCAATCTTCACTTACTCCTTTGAACACTTATCCATCTCTACTCTAATTTCTACTTGTGCACATAGTCAAATCCTTCTGAGACCCCTGTTGCAATTACTTTTTCTCTTTCAGACAATACAAGTGACATACAAAACTGCCAGATCCCCTTCCAAGGTCAGTACTATAAATACACAATGTTAAAAATTAATCCACATTATACTTGAAGATTCTTTATACTTTTTTTATGAATATCATAATCCAATGGAACTTTTTGGCTTCATTAGTTGTTGAAATACGTGGTCACTTCTTAGCAATCAAGAAGCTAGGAATACTAAGATCGTTTTCCAGACAATTGGAAAGCAGACACACAAATACATTTACGTGTTCTTACAATTAAATACAAATTACTTTTCTAATCATAAAATGCTGTCCTAGACTAGAACCTAACAATTACCTGGCTTCACCCATAGTAGAGAAGACATAAGTGCTCACATAATGCTCACATTTTGTTAAGTCAAGACAGATAAACCCACACAATGGAGTTTTCTTTCTTGAAGTTTAAAAAGTAAAACTAAAATAATTTCCCAAATAATTTTTTGAATAGTTCTCTACTTACACAAATGTCCAGTGGTGCTCTGAAAATTCTGCATCCTTTCTGCACTTGTCCCAGGTTCACGAAGTAACTCATTTTGTTTTGCTCATTTCCTGAAACATTATCTATCGTTTTTGAACCAACAGACATAAATCTACCAAGTGGAAACTTCCATCTATATCTTCAAAAGGTCATCAGCAAAGATTATTTTTGTACACCATTGTCCTCTCTAGATAAAAGCAGGGCTAATTCACAATATTGCATTGTAGCTTCCTATACCTACCTCTCCCACATAAGTCACTTTAAAAATCTCCAAGCGCGTATCAGAAGAGAGTTACTGACATACACAAATATAGCTTCAATGCACAAACAGCATTCTGTACTTATATCTGATTAAATGCTATGTTTATGTGATGTAGGCCCATTAAGTTGGGTCTTAAGTATTTAATTAAGCAGAAAACCAGCTAATTTACATTCTTCACTCTTCTTGGCAGTTAATTGTGCCATAAATATAGTATATGATCCCACAGTGAACATTGTATATTGGCAAATTCATTCAAGAAGAATATCATACATGCTCTAGTAGCATATAAATAGCAGCTGGGTCCCAGAAAATTAATTACATCTTGTAGTCATTCACACAACAAGTACGTTTAATGCTAATAGAGAGGTTTGCTTGAAAATGTTCACTACTTAGAACTCTTTCTTCACCCATAAAACCCCCTGTATTTTTAAACATCTTGTAATTTTGTACAGGATTTCACTAATACTACATAAACTAACATTATTGTTTGTACTTGTTATTTTAGTCACAGTTACTGCATTGAAGAAAGGAAGACATCACTACAAAAATTAAACAGAAGTAGATGAGAATTTTGTTTCAGAACCGCTGTCTGGCTGATTATTTCAAGCTATGCTTTTCAACACACAGACATTAAATAAAGAAAGATAAATAATCATTTTAACTTCTGTACAACTCTCCTTTCACTAAATCAATATGAGAATAAAACATGTTTACATGAAATGGAAAATTCTGGAAAAAATTTTGCATATCAACAGAAGTAACTAAAAAAAAAAATTAGGAGTAAGTACGTAATGCAATGCCACACCACACATTAAACTGCATGGAAATTCAGTTCAAGTGACAGATGCACAGGCAAATAGACCTAACAGATTTTTTGCCAAACTTCCTGCTTTCTACTGTCCTCAAACTTCACTGATCTACTTCCTCCCAGCCTATTTTTCTACATTTCCAAACACTTAAATTAATTTCCTCAATTACATATTGTTATATTTAAAAATAAATAAATAAAATCAGGAATAAGCCTATTTTATTTTCTCTTTGCTTACCTTCCTTTTTGTTCCTCAGTCCATAAGATTTTCCATTAAGTTCTACAACACTGTACACACAATTGTTTTTCTGACTTCTCAGTTTTTAATTATTGTCTTAAATACTGGGATTTTTTTATTTCAATTTTATAAAAATGGTAAAGTGCTAAGAAATGCGAAGTACCCATTCAGTTGCAGTTTTCACTTGAACTCCCCTGGAAACATAAAAAGCAATGGAACACTTATTGCTGTCATATTTGGCAGAGCGTATTATCTAACCTCTGGGGTTTTTTGTTTTGAAGGGGAAGGTGGGTTTTAGTTTTAGTTTGTTTTTTAGTTTTTGTTTGTTTGTTTGTTAAATCAGGAAGCAAGCTGCCCAATAAGGTTAGGTCTGAATGCAATGGAAGCATTAACCTGCAAATCCAGCTATTCAGGTTTGTCCAATAAGAAAAATATTAGGAAGTAAATATTCTAAGCAACAACTTCTGGTCTACAAATAAAGATAAGCACCAATACAATATATAGAAATCCAGCTATCTGGGAGAAGGGGCACAGGGAGTTGAACAAAGATAATAACTACAGTTCTGGAAAATAAATTAGATCCTTATAGAAATTCTGAAAGTAATCTACATGATTTGGGAATAAGTATTTGCCATAATAAAAACTGGATACCATTTCTTATAATGTAAGGTTAAAATGTTTCAGGCTTCCCTGAAAATGCCAGGGAATACTAAATAAAACAACTCCTAGTAAAACACACCTTTAAAAGGGTATTATATATTAATCTGAACACTGTAAAACATATGTACTTAGTTTATTTAATTTCTGCTTTCTATAGACTAGCTCAAATTTCATTGTCAGATTTTAATTATAAATTAAATTCCTAAATTATAAACCTCTAGTTTTCCTAAATCTTTCAAACACTCCTAGCTCTCCAGCTGTGGCAGAAGTAGTTCCTCTACCATATAAATACCTCTGTAACGCACAAAATTAGTTAGCAATCCACAAATGCTACTCAAAGCTTTTGAGTAGGTATCACACTCAGACTAGATCACACTGCTAAATCATTTTTTTTTAAATTCCAGAGTTTAAATTAGTTCATATTCTAAATTACGAACATCATATGAATTCAGCACATTGTTCAGAATAGCGCGTAACTCACATTTAAACTAACAGAAGTCACATACCTGAAACTTAGTACCAGCTGAGCAGTTTGCCTATAGACTGCACAGATGAACCAAACCACCTTTTCAAGATATTTTTCTAGATTTGTATTTATATATGCCACATTTTAATATAGTTTTGAAATAAAAATATATAAAACCATCTTGTTTCACTGAGTATATCCAAAATATCTCTCTGTCACCACACTAATAACCTTTGCAGTGAGGATTCCAGTGTTAAATGATGTGGAGGAAAAACATCCTGAGATGAACAGTTAAGTCTGACTGTCTAGATAGTATGCTGCAGTTTAAAAGGTCCGTTTAAAAGAAAAGCTTTTTTAAGAATTCATTTTTTAAACTTCCTGTGATTAAACACTATTGATCAACATCTGAATCTACTGAAACAGTGTCATCCAGTGAAACATCCCAAGTCACATCTGTAACATCTAGTTGTTTACATTTTATAATTTTCTTCTTCCACACTGTAGCCCCTACCGTTGCCCCTTTTATTAGTAACTAAAAACATAAATTTTATACTCCTAGAATAGCTTTCGCTGATTCAGAAAAAAACCCAATATTGCCGTCTTAATGGAATATAATAGGTTACAAATCACTAACTCGGGCTTTTTGTTAAAGTAACTGGCCCTTACCACAATGGCACTTCAACCACCATTCCCAAACGCAGACACAGCAACTGAAGACAGGTGTTTATCTAGTGTAGATCTACACCTGTACTCAACAACGAGCGTTTCAATTTTCAACACAGCCAGGTCAAAACATTTAAACTCAAATGTAATCATCCAGAATTACATCTATTACTATTATGTGAGACAATTTCTGTCTCTTATCCCAAATCACCTGCTGGCCTATGTATTTCAACCTTTCATACATAAAAGGTCTTGAAAACATGAAATACTGACAGTTTGGTATGACATAAAATAAACTTGCCTGGCAGTTACTCACTTTTATTCACTACTCCTTTTCACAGTATCGTCACAAGAAATTTACAAACTTTTCTAAACAATATGTTAGAATTCTAATGATTTAAAATAACCTATTTTATTGAGCATCTTACAAAACAAGATCTTTGCATATGGATTTTTATATCAACATGCGTCTCCAAAAAATGAGAACTGCTACATAGTATCTGATAGCTGGATAAAGAGAAGATAACAGAGTAAATACTAACTTCAGAAAAGCCTGACTAAGACTAGTAACTGCTCTCCAGCAGTAGCTGATACCACATGCTCCAAAGATAGACACTGTGAATCCAAAAAGTAGGCAGCTACAGAATAACCTCCTTTGGGGAAGTCTCTTTTCAACTTAATTAATTCAAATGTGACTGACCATATTCCTTCCATAATATGAGTCTACCTGTAGAGCTAGGGACTTCTATGAAGTTCCAGTACAGATCAATTTATAAAGGAAGTTGAGATTTACAAGCCATTTAAAGTGGGTATTAAATACCCTGTTTCCTTGATAACAAAGAAACACTGAATCAGTTTTCTTCTGTGTTTCAAACTACTAGACTTTAAAGCCACTCATTCTAAGCAGCTTTGTCAGGGTTTTAGTACCACAACTTTTCATAAAATACCTTAATTTTGCAAAGAAGTTCACCACTTTCACAAACAGAATCTCCCTAAATTCAGGCTGTTTTATTATGAAAAGAAAACCATGACAACTGTTTGTACTCTCGCTTTATTATTACATCCGGCCTGGTCACTATTGGAAATTCAATCTATCATCGTTGCTAGGAGCCTGTTGCTATGCAACCTAAAAGGGTTATGCAGCGCTTTCAGGCTGAGAAGCATTGAAAACACCACAGGCCTCCTCCTATGGCTCTAACCAGTTTATTTAAATAGATTAACACTTTCCTCAGTCAACCCCCAACTCCAGGCATACCCTTTAAAAAAAAAGTTACAATGACAGTTTTGAACAATATAAACAAACACAGAACCAGAAAAATTACACAAAAGCAATCTATCTCATTGGTACTGCATGCTACAGCAAGCAAACAGCAACACTTCCTCTAATTAAGCATTTAAGTTAGGAAAGTTAAAATTCGTAAGCTTCAAAACCCTTCAAAGTTTAACTTGCAACAGCTAGTATAGTGGTGCTGCACAACATGCTATGCACAGATATTTTATAATCTATTGTTCTGTCAAAGTTTATTAAGTTTCATACTCTGGATTATATAGCCAGACTTCAAAAAAAAAAAAAGCCAACTAAAAGCAACTTTACAGTGGCAGAATATTTCTTAGTACTTACTCCCTATATCAAAAGATGTCCAAGGTGTCCAACAGGTCTGTAAGTTTAAGACTCTGCAGTCAAATTGAGTTCTACCTTTGTATGTCTTGCAGACATCTACGTACATCTCTGCAAATTCATTTCTTTCAGCAATATTTTTGCAACTCTGCTGGAGAATGGCTAAGAAATGACAGGCAGAAGACCTGAATATTATTGCTTTTCTTCACTCTTTCTAATAATCTGAAGCTGTTCCAGCCTGCACCAAAGAACACGTTGTCCTACAAAACTGGAATTAAGAAAATTCCCAAACAATTTTGCTGGTATGTTATTCTAAAACTTCTATCCCCCTTTTGAATAAGATGGACAGCCATATCAGGAAAAAAAATCCCTGTTCCCTTAAGAGTACAAAGCTAACAAAGAAACACACTGTCCCAAAAGTTACTGGAAATGCTAAGATTAATTGTCCATACAATAACCATAACAGCCAGTAGCATAAAATGGATTCCAGAAATCAGATGAGGAAATGCTACAGTTTGTCCTTCCCAAAATGCTTCATACTACTTAGCAGTTGAGGTTTTCTAGAGGAACCTTGAAAACAATAGCAGCTACGAAGACTGTTCTGAAGACAAAAAATCTCACAGGGTTGGGGGTAAGGCAGCAAGCATCATCAGAATGCATTCATGAATACAAACTCTTCTAACTAGAACTCTGCTGCTTCTCCAGAATTTGTAAGTTTGCAGAATATTTTTCTAAAGCAAAGCCAAACTTCTCACCTGTGTTATGATAAGACTAGAACCACAAAGAAGTTGTCTTATACCCTATACTTCGGGGATTTAGCCTACTAAAGTTGACAGTCACTACTCTAGTAGAATCCACAACCAAATACAAAAATCACACACATTCTACCAACTTCTGCAGCCAAAATCATAAATCTAAAGAGTTACTAAGTATAATCATCATTGCTAGTTTACTACTTATAATTTTTTACAAAGAAAAGATCACTGTAACGTTAAGTTACCCTAGTGGTTGTGACCTCAAAGATGACAGACAGCTTGGAAAACATCAACAGAGGTATAGCTAGAACAATCTAAGCATGTTATGCTGTAAAACTATCTATTGGTTTGCAATTGAAAACTAGATATTGATTTTCTGAACTAAGTTTTAAGGTTATTTTGTTAGAGCTTGTTAAGTGCTTCAGTGTTGCCCAAGGATTTATTAGAGACAGGAAGGACTTTGACAAGGAAAGGAGAGATCCAAAGTTATGTCCATCTATAATTTTTCCTTAAATGACCTTTCATAAGTATGATATTCCCTTCAATGTCACTGAAGCAAATAAAGCTTGCAGACATCAATGTTTTGTTTACACAAAACAGAACAGGGCCTTGATTCATTAAATCTAGTGAAACATTCTGGTTGCCTTCGTTGACAGCTCAATAAAAGAAATTTGACCAGAATCTGGCCATGATGAGCTTAAGGCCTAGCCTTGCATTCTTGTGTCCTTTATTGTAGAAGACACCTCACCTGTAGGCCTGGCCACTTGAGGAATCCTGTACAAGCTGAATATTCCCTCGGCAAGTAGCAAATTAGCTCTAGGAGAGAGTTCCACATTACCAAGCTGATTTAAGAAGTTAATGTTGCCTCCTATAACTCTAGAACCCTTACTCTCAGGATATAATTCACTACCACCACAATTTTACCAGAGAAAACGCACACAGAACTGCTTAGAAATGTTGTTTCAGCCTTGAGGAACATTGCACTGTAGCGAGCCTGCAGAAAGTCTTTTCCACTACTCTCTTCTAGATGTCAAATCACTTAATGCAGATGGACTACATTTGGTTCTATATACTCTCTATATACATGAACAAGAGATATATGTACATACACACTGTCACTCTGCATACATATATACTGTATGTGCAAATATATATACATACAGAACAGATGCTTCATGCATATATAATACATGTACATCAAGCCATCCAAATTAAGTGGCATATATGTTGTTAACCATTTCACTCTTTTGAACATCTTTCATTATGAAATGAAATTTCATTTCATTGTATCTTTAAAAAAAAAACCAAATAAAAAATTTTGATACATAGTTCCACTCACCCATAAGTAGCTTCAGAAGATTAAAATTTTCAGCAATGCTGATAATAAGATATGGGGGGGAAAAAGTTATTTGCCTGTATGTATTTAAACACATACATATTTTATGACACTTAAACTCCAGCTACTTCAACACTAAGTTTTCATAAATGCACGAATTCCAATAGTAATTTAAATGTGGCATATCCGTGAAACTTCATTACCAGAAACGGGTAGTATCAGGCTTTTGGCTGTGACAACGGAAACTGCTAAATTTCTCTAGAGATACTGTTTAACATGCATAAATTTCTCCCATAACCATCTTCCACATACAGACTACTGACACCATACCCTCAGATCAGGAAACACACCATAACTGAAGCTATGATTTTCTCCCAAACTGCTTTCCTACAAATTTATTACAGTGTTTAGCCCTAAAGTCAATGACTGAGAAATTGTTGTTCCTATATCCCCAACACTCCCACAGTTAATGAAGAAGCAGCGTGAAGGAGACATGGAAGACAAAGAAAAGAACAAAGGCAGGATGAGTAATTTTAAAAGGTCAAGCATCTAAGAGAGTGATCAGGAGAAGAGATGTAAAGTATATGTAGAGGAACAGCCATTAGCTGAGACTGCAAGTGAAAGCTAGTAGTGAAAAGCAGGGAAGATAGTTGGAATTAAAATATACAGTAATGGTTCTCAGCTTTTGGAAGATCTCACCTTTCCTGCTTTGAAGCTAAAAAGAAGCAAAAACACTTTTAAAGACGCTGTCTGTATATCCTCAGAACAATTGTAAAATTGGTGCACTGTACACAAGAAAAAAAGCAGACACTTCTAGGCACAAGTCTGATTACCCCTAATGTAGAGAATACAATGATCACACAGAGAGGTCAGAAGTGTACAAAATTCACAATAATAAAACCCTATTCCACTTAAAAATAAACAACACTAGATATGCTACACTAAATTGATTTCTAATTCTTACTGAAATGTAATATATTCTTAATATCTTCATTTATCAAAACTACATTATTTTGTTCAATCACATCACTTACCATTTGCAGTAAGTATTAAAATTTTCAGGACCAGGAGAGCTAAAATTCCGTGTTCAGAAATAACAGACTTAGGAGAACTTAAGACCAAGTGCTACAGGAACAGTGACCACAGTGAAATAAAACTATGCCCTTTTCACTTTGTACACACCTAAAGCTGTAAAAATAGTGTATTTGTATCTGTTACTTTTTGTCAAAATCTAAGTTACAAAGGTTTTTCAATATTATAATCAATTATATGAAATGAGACAGTACTCTCTTCACATCTCCAAACATAAAAGGATGGCCTTAAATAAGATTTGTATATTCTATAAAAGATCAATAACAAAGAAAGCTAATTTTGTTATAGTTCCACTGAAAACTTGAATTTGTCATTACAGTCATGAAAGTCATAGTATAAATTATCAACATAATAACGTTATGAAAATCGTATATTCTGACGTGAAATGAAAATCATAATTATAAATTATAAGAAAAAAACTTTATATCTCTGTGTATGGCTAATGTATTCAAATATGAAAGCATAGATTAAAATTTATCACATAAAAATTTATCACATTTATCACATAAAGGATTATAAATATGTATATGACTATATGAATATAAAGGACTGGGAGAATCTAGTACAACTCTTAAAGAAACCTGGATCTCTAAACACACGACTTCTCATCCCATTATAGAAGAATTCCAAACTGAAACACAGTTACCCAATCTCACCACTTCAAATCCTAACAGTTTTTCCTGAACTAAGCAACACCAAGCTAGTACCTTAAAGCTGATCAGTATGGTTAGGCTTACTTAAATATTTACAAACCACTGTGGATGAACTGCTCAAAATCTTGACCAAGGAACAAATATATGTAGAAAGAAGTGTAGAAAATTATGGCTGTAAAGAGTATAATAAATTATGATACTTTGGAATTAGTCACACAAATTTTTCAAAAGTTAGCCTCTAATTGCCTTGGAGGATTGCATGTATATTTTTCCAGGACAGACTGACAAACCCAAGCAAGCAGTAGTAGCTCCTCAGTCAGCTGTGGGAACTTGGCTTTGTCATCCTACAAAGGAAGGAGGTATCAATAGGGTCTGTAGAAAATCTTAGTCTGTGTCAAGTGAGCACACTTTTACCAGTGTGATCAAAAAAAAACCCCAACAAACACCACCAAAAAAACCCCGCAAATCACCAAACCCCAAACAACTCAAGATCTTACTTTCCTACTTGAAGATATCTTGGAGCTTCCCACTCCTCAAATATGATTTTTTTCCCAAAGTCTGGAGATTTACCTAGTCTCAGGTTGCAGGTGAAAGAAACAGATTCTTAACTCCTCACTACATGTTCTTCCTAATTACATAAAACTGGCTAAAAGAATGTTCCTCAGAATATATTTTTTTAAGTGTCAATTTTGTGTACATTGACATAAAGCAGGCTAAAGCACCCTGAGAGAAAGCTAGAGATGAGCAAACAAGAAAGCAAAGTGGCTGCTGGCAAAGAAAGAATTATGCAGTTCCTGGAAGCAGAGAACAGTAGTTGTAGGCTATCCCTACAACCCAGCCGGATATATGTCAGCAACGTGTGATGCTTAGCAACATTGTCACACCCCACTATCTCAGGTAAACTGTTAAATATTAAACCACATGCAAGCCAGGCATCCAACGAGGAACAGGAAAAAACAGTGGATACTGAACTGTGGAGCTTAATAACTGAGTGCCAAAAATACTGAGAATATAATTGTAATTACAAAAATGTACATTAACAGGTATCACTGCTATCAATGATAACATAATAAGGCAGCAAAAAAAGAACTAAATCATAAAATGCAAAGGAAGAAAAATATGTTGACATAAAGGAAGATTTAGAGTGGTATATACTTTAATTTCCTGTCTAGGAAAAAAAAAAAAAAAAAGAAAAGAAAACGAACAATCAGTCTTTAAGTATGTATACAAAGAAACTTTCACAGAGAAATTGCAAAACTTGGCACACATTTACAGAAATCTACTTTATTTTAAAATACTGCTTTGTGTCCTAAAGATATACTACACCCTGCCTCATGATCTGAACTTTAAAAATCCACTGCTTTCCTTTGTATTCGTATATTTAGAGTACACAAATTGTAAAATTAAATTATCATTTTCCTAATACTGTAATAAAGTTAGCGCAAAAGGAAATCACACAATCTCATTCTGCTTTGTAAAAGAACATGAAAAAAAAAAAAGACAGATGGTAACTGATGATAAAAGTATCCATGTCCTTTGCCATCTTGAGTATAGTTGTATGAGGCGACTGATATTTCACTATGTTTATCATGGGGGTTTTTTGTTGTTTTTTTTGTTTGTTTGGTTGGTTTTTTTAAGAAATATATATTCAAGTTAAGAGTTAATCCAGTGACAGCACTTCTACAGGAAATACACAAAAAGTTTATTATGTGGGAAGCAATGACAAAGAAATACTGTCACTGTAAGAATATTATTTTACCAAACATGCTTGAAACTCAGTATTATACTGGACAACAACATTTAAGATATTAATTTTAACCTTGTTTGTTTTCTTGTGTGACTTTTCCCAGTATGTTAGCTTTCACAAGCACATATTTATTCACAAGACAGTTATTATCACAAATATTTCAAAAATAAAGCTTGATTTTGGCATCTAATGAAATGATAAAATATTTTTACATAAAAATATACACAAATTCATACACACAGAAATAAGCCAAAAAACTCCATAAGCCAAACACGTCAAAAAAACTCCACATGGCTTTTTGTCCACCTTGCAATAAAAGACACTTAGTTCAAAACACTCTGTTTTGTCCTGCTTTTCCAAACTAACAGTACTCACCACCTTAAAAGATAGTGATTTGAGCAAGTCTCAGCTTGCATTTCCTGGATAGATACCAGTATTTTATTTTTTTTTGTTCCATGTGTGACTTAAAATCAACCACTTCAACGTTTGTTTTCAGATTACAGGCATATATTTATAAACAATATTCTAAAATTATTAAATCTCCCTTACTTATCACTGCACTTCTCTCAGCTCTAGCTAAGATTGCGTCTTGAAAGCATGTGAAACCATGAAATTGTGGAAAAACTTACACAGTGGTTCTTATTAGCTAGGATTATCTAGCACAGCTTTTTTCACTTACAAGAAGAACCACTGAGATAGAAAAAATAAGGAGTATAAACAAAGTAATGAATACTGAACAACCTACTGGCACACAGAAATAATTAAAAAAAAATATTAGGGGAAATCCATTAACTACAAAAAACAAAAGAATGTCATTAATCAAGCTAGTACTGTACAACAGTGAATAGTTAACAAATCTCTATGTTTACAGTGATTGTACTTACAATATAAATGGAATATCAAGAATAACACAATTGGATCCAAAGCATGTTTATTTACTTTCTGGCCTCTAAGGTTACAGAACATTCCTAACAGAAATTTTCATATTATCTGACAAAAAGCTTCATGCTCAGGTAATGTGAATATTGTTACTTTCAAAAGTTGTTTTTATGAAAAGTAATGTTAATTAATTTTTATAATTGTTTAGTAAGATTTGTTTTATTAGGCTATATCCCACTGCACATAGAGAGAATCAGAAAACAATTCAAATATAAAGAACATTCAGTGACAATATTGATTAAAGGTATGTCATGAACAGCAGAAACTGAATTTGATTTCTCTGTTTTAAAATAAAGACATAAGACTATGTAACATATTATTTGTTACTCATAATTGCCAAGTAACAGTAAAATAACTTTATCAAATAGATACCACCAGCTGTCTCATGTATAATATAGGAACATAAAAATCTAAACTACAACACATACAACACCAACACTGAATACTACCTGTGAGATACGCTAAAGATTATTCAATGTTTTCTTTATTGAAGCTCTTTGTTTTGCTCAGCAAGATTTATAACACTTTAATTTCCTTGGTATTCACTTTAATCACTAACTTGCAGAAGTCAGACATGTACCCTTACTTGACAGGAACATGCTTAAAAATAAGCACAGCAGAATAGAGGTACTTGAAAAAAGTACTGACTTTGTTATGGTGTTAGATCTTTTAGGACATTTGAAGTTTCACTGTGCATTCAGTTATTTCGCTCGAGTGGAAAAGAGATTTTTCCCAGGAAAAAAATGCACTGCAAACACTTAATGGAAATCTTGCATCCCCCTTCCACTGAAATTCTCAAATTTGAGGGAAGTAAGTTTAACAACTTATGAATAAAATCAAAATGCAGGTTCTGAATAATGCATTTGCTTGCTTATGCCTCAGTCATTGAATTCGATTCAGCTCACAATGAAACTTCTGCATTTAAATAACGAGATTACTTTCTAATACTGCCTTGATTATCAAGACTATATTTATCTCAATTAGTAATATGTACATATGTCTTTGCTTATCCCTCAAGCAATGTTGAAAAAGAGTAAGAGACACATTAATTTTGCTATGGATTTCAGCATCTCTATGCCCCACAATAATTAAACCCCAGCCAAAACAAACAAACAAAAAAAACCCCAAACTAGTTTTCTGATTTCACCAATAGTAGTTACTGCCATACACACTTCCTTAGACCATAGCTCTTCACCTCCATCATTACTATTTGTTTTATATTTGCAATGATGTGATAAAGCAGAGATTTTTTCTAAACACCTCTTGACAGACACTCAGAACTGATCATGCTCACTTCCCAAATCCTTTTTTGGACACAAGACAGTTCTTATCAAAATTAAAAGGAATACAGACAAGTTATAGGAAAATATTTTAGATATCCCCATCACAAAAAAAAAACCCTATTCAGATTCTCCGCCATTATATTTGTTGAATATCTCTTACAAATCCCCAGGCAGTTAGCCAAATATAGAATGTTTCATCAACACCCTTGAACTGGTCTTAACAAAGCAAGGACACTATCCAATTTATTTTAAAATTTTAAATAATTTCCAATAAAAAAAATAAGTTTGCTGGTTTTGTCTTTCTTTATTTTCCTCTTTCGCTGCAACAAAAGGAATAAGAACTGCAAATTAAGAGCCTAATAATTATACACAAATAAAAGTCCACAGAAATCAAAAACTGGGGTTTGGTTTAGCCAGGTATTCAACCAAGGTCTTTGCTTCTTGTTTTTTTAAATCCCTTTGTTCACAGTTGCCCTCTCCTGAAGAGACCTAACAAATCTGTTTTCCTTCTATTGCAGTTTTCTCTACTGCTATTATTTTTTTCTCTGCAGGGCTCCAGTGAAAATTCTCAAGGTTCTATTGTAAAAAAATTTATAAATAAATGCATGTAATCCAGTCCATGTCCAGTCCAAAGTTTGTGAAATCCAGAGAATAAAGTGTTGGACCAAAATAACCTAACTGTCGTAATGCACTGAACGTAGAAGAAGCACGAGAGTTCTGCATTGCTATGCAGATTGTCTCTTGTGCACCCAAACTATGTCTTTGTGATATATCTCAAGGCAACTATTTTGTGATTTTAGCTCTAGACGCTATCCCTCCTCTTTTACTTCCAGAGATGAAGATTCAATTGCGGTCCTAAGAAAATGAACTGGTCAACAAGTAAAAGAAGACAAACTACATTACAGTCTAGGAACTTCTGCTGCAGAGCAAGAATCATAAGTAAAACCATAGTATAGTTCAGGCTGCAAGGGATTTCAGGAGCTCTGAAGTCCAACTTTGTTCCCAAAGCAGGCACAGGCTTGGCATCACACCAGCTTCTTGGTGCTTGAAAATCTCCAAGAACAGAGATGGCAAAACCCCACTTGGCCCTGGCTGAATTGCTGAACTGTCCTCACGGCGAAAAAGATTTTCCTTATCTCCAGTCTAAACCTCTCTTGTTTTAACTTACGAACACTGTGTCTGACCCTTCCACCACTCACTGCTGTGAAAAGCCTGGCTCCATCTTCTTGATGACCTCCTTGTAGGTATTAGGAGAGGCTGCTGTTAGGACCCCTGAAACTCTCTCTTCTCCAGACTGAACAAGCCCAAGTCTCTTGGTGTGTCCTCACAGACGTGTGTGTTCCAGCTCCTCTCTGTCTTAGAGGCCCTCTGCTGAACTTACACCAGTTTACCAATGTCTCTCCCATAATGGCAAGAGGGTGAGAGCAAAACTAGACATGGATGTAGGTGCTGCCTAATAAGTGCGGAGAGGGGTAGAGTAATCATTTCCCTCAATTTCCTGCCTATACCCTTGTTCACACAGCCCAAGAGATACTGTTGATCTTCCCTTACTGCCAAGGCACACTGCTGGTTCATGTTGAGCTCACTGCCAACCACGGACCCCAGGCCTTCTCCACAGCGCTGCTTCCCAGCCACTCTGTCCCCAGCCCGTAGGGTCTGTGAAGACCTAGACAGCTGCACAGGACTGGTATTCCTCTCCCTTTTGGAGAGTATAATACTGTAGAAGTAGGTTAAAAGACAGTCTTTTTTTCAGCGGCCACTTTTGTACAAGATTTCACTAAGTAGCACAAAAATACCGTGTTAGTTTAACAGACAATCTCTATGTTGCAAGAAAAGATGCACTTACTAACACTCTGTGAAGGACAGTTGACAGACTATTTGAGAAAATATACTTAATACAGAAACAGCATGATAATGGCCAGTGATGTGAAAACCACCAGTTTTATCCATTGCCACAATGCAAGTAACTCCATTTGACAAGCTTAGACCACCCAGATTAAAAAGCGATGCCCTGCTAGATGATTCTTATCCCTATGAAATTATCTGCCACATTTCTTTAATTCTTTGAGAAAAAACAAACAAACAAACAATAAAATAGGTGAGCACATAGCACTGAGTGCCCTAAGCATCTTCTTTTTCCTTCCGTTTCCTTTGTTTTTATGGCAAACTTAGCTATTTCCATACTAGCAGGTTAAATGCTATAACTAGAGAACATAAGTTTTTGAAACAGTACATGGAAGACAGAAGTACTTCATGTAGAATAAACATATTTTCAAAAAACAAAATATAAGTATTAGCTAATGAGAGCAGATCATTGGGAGTTCAGAAGCATAGCTATAAAACAAAGTTACGCTTGTGACCAGGTGGCTTGGTTTATGGAGATGACACGGTTAATTTTACGAAAGGACTTAGCATATTATCAACCAACATCTCAATGCCCACTATTAAAACACACTTACATCTTCAAACCATTTTTAATGACCAAACCCTACTATGTTGCCCTTCCTATACAACAAACTCCAGAACCAGTACTTTAGCATTTCTGATGAAAAATTTTTCCCCATGCACACCTTCCTTTATCATACATGACCAAAACATAACTTGCAATTTCCTATCTGCCAGATACATCTGTTTCTCTGCCTTAGACATTTTATCTTTTCCCATATTATAAAGTGTAGGAATAAAATCTTATACTTTATTAAAAAATAGTTATTTTCAGTACAGGAAAAAAAAAATGAATTGCTGGCTCCAGGTTAACCTTGTTTCAGTAGGCTATATACAGTCAGCCTGTTGATGTTGACCTTTAAAGAAATTCATCTGTGTCTGAAGAGTTATCATTCTTGGACCATAATATGTAACCAACAACACAACTATGCTGTCACAAGAACTTTTGAGTATCCCAAACTTATAACTGTGCTGAGGACAAAAGCCATTAAGAGCTGCTGAGATTTACAGCACTGAGCCGTTCCAAGTTCCAACCATATAACCTAGTATGTCATCCTGAAATTGAGCAGTGAGAACCCTTAAAAGGGAGTCTTCCACATCCAAAGTAATCCTAAAACTCCCCTTTATCTCAGTTGCCTGAAATATGTTTCTGATACACAACTTGTGACGAGGCCATGTGAAGAATGTATCTTCATTAGGTCATTAAAGTTGTTCACTGCGCTGAAGTCATGATCCTGTATCTAGCTCTTCCCTCAGGTCAAGTGATGTCAGTTTCTTCCGAATTCAATCGGGAGAAATGTATACTAAAGTAAGGATAGTCAAGATACTGAACACCTTCAAGCCCTATTAAAGACAGGAAACTTGACTCAGTGACTCGTATCAGGATCATGGCAGGGAATTTTAAGTATCTGAAATTTAAATCTTACGAAGACCTGCCTCCCCAAACAACTATTGAGATGGTAACTGAAATCTGAATATCCCAGACTACAGAAGTTCATAAGGTTATACTGTTTGACTACTGACAATCTGGGTGACTTGAAACAACAGCATTAAAAAAACCCCACATGAGACAGTTGCAATTGAACCAGCATAAAAACACAACCTTTAAAATACTACGAGAAGCTCTGTTCCCGTAAACTGGAATCACTACTTGCATGACAATTTATGCTATTGCTTTGTAGGACCACCTCTAATTCTCAGTCTATTGCAAATAAACCTTCCCTTCATTTGACATAAGTCTGCTGCTGAAGTGTACTTCAGTCACAAAACCCGAAGTCTGTGAACTACTCCCAGGTTTGGAAAACCCTAAGCCTCTCTCACCTCCACATAACTACAGAGCCAGTGCACCAAAACCTCTACCAATTTACCTGCCCACTATTGTTCCTCAAAATATCCTGTCAGGACTATGCTGCTTAAAGCACAAAGAACTTTCAGAGAGTTGGAGAAAAACAGACCAACTCAGGACAACCTTCAGACAGAAACCACCCAGAAAGCTGGAAAGAGACAATACCATGCAGAGCTGTGCTTTCGTCTTAGCTCATTCACACTTGCCTCACTTCAAAACCCAGAATCTGATCACAAAAACATTTCCACAAACCAAGTGAATGGAGACATGTTACTTGCTACATACCTCCATTCTAAAGTTAAGCAAGTTTTACTCCCCAAAATAACCCTAAGGATGGTACAGCTCACGAAAGAGCTTTCATGTGTTTCAGAAAGTCTGAAGAATAATCTTCCTAGAAGTTATACGGAATTGCTATTACTATTACACAGAATCAGCTCTGCGGAGTTAAGAACTTACTGGATTCTATGTTCTTCCAATTACTAAATCCGATAGAAAACAACAAAATGAATACAGAAGAGTTATTTATCATCTCTTATGCAAACTGCAACTCAGTCAAAGTGGCTTAACACAGAGTGGAACAAATAAAATAGGAGTGAACTACATACTAAACAGAAACCTGCATGTTGCCATGACCTTAGCTACCACATGCTCAACAAACGAGCATGTCAATTTCACCTCATGGCTAAGGGTTAATTTGGTAAGTCAGCTACTATGCAAGTAGTTCAACTGCTCCTTGCTAGCCAAGGCTAATGTAACTTTGAATACAGCCAGACCTTTCTGCAGAAGTAATCTAAATAGTTCATCATACATTAATTTTACAAATGGGTGTAATATTCTGTACAGTTAGAGTTAGTTAAACATTGACTGTCTACAACTTAACTAACCATAAAATGTGTATGATATGCATTAAATTATTTTAGATTTTTTAATCAGAAATTTTGAGTAAATACAGCTTTTAAATGGTGGTTACAAAATAACTCTTCCTCAAAAACACTTTGAAAAGCAAATACGGGTTTTTAATTAAGGCAAGCAGCTTTAAGGCAAGGGTTTTTTTTCTTTACTGTATCTTTTCAAATTCTGCAAGAGACTCAAAGCAATTAACATTGAACCCAAATAATAAACATAGTATGTAAAAACTTAACTAGAAATACAATTTAACAATTGTTTGTGTACAGTCACATGCCCTTCCTAATGGAAGTACTACAATGTACCTCTCATCAACAAGAATGCGGAGTATGAAACATTTTTCCTTCACTAACCCTGTAATCTATTGTCTCTCCTGCTTATGTCAAGCTACAGAACAATAAAGAGGTAAGAATGCAGCACACACCTTACCGGAGAAAAGGCAGTTAGGGCTCTAGAGGGAGAACTCTGAAAACTTTTTGCAGCAGTTAAACAGAAGGTGAATCTTCATATTTAAGAGACATTTAAAATAACGCCAAAATCGTGACATTCACCACTCCTTCCAATGACAAAAGAACTGCAATTATTTTGATATTTTTGCTTTCCCTTACCTATAATGAGTAGACTTAGTCCTCCTTAGTAAATACTAGTTCCTTTTCGTAGCTCAACTCATCTAAGACTTGCACTGTCAAATTGCACTCTCAGCTGTTCACAGTGCAGAACCCTACCAAGAGACAAGGAAGAGTAAGCTCTCCTGTTTAGATGAGGCTACACAGGCCAATAGCAACTTCTGTAAATGCTTTGTGGATAATGTGCAACGGGTCATGCCAGAAGACAAAAGCTCAAATTCACAACCCTGGTCATCTAATCCACTAGCAAATAAACCCTTCAGATAGCCCATAAACATCCAGTATCATTGTCAGGCTGCTCTCCTTCTCCCCCCTGGATTAGGTACATTTGTAGTGGGTAGAAAATCAGACCAAAGATACTACAGAAACAACATACAATGCATCACCTTAAAATTCAGCAGATGTGAATTAGCTCATTCAAGCTAAAAATGTACTTATGTACTTCCGAAATTTAGCTCCACAGAAGCATAATAAATAGCTATCTATAACCTTAAATAACTGTGTTGCAAGTAGTTCTCACTCAGAATCCTATTACACTTCTTCAATTCTTTGTAAGGGAAGTATAGTTAACAACACAGAAAAAGAAGTAACCAGACAACAAAACAGAACACCTTAACTGAAATAAAGGGATTCAACGGCACTTGCAAAGCGACGCACTGCACCTTTTAACAGGTATGCTTGTTTCTATTTCTACTTTGCCATGTTGCATGATTTAACTACATGGAGTTTAAATGTTTAGAAAACATTGCTGAGGTGGTATGTAAGAGAAAACCCAGTTAGACTAATTATTTTGAGGTAATAAAATAGAAAGGAGAAGCCATTTACTTGGCAGATAAACAGTAAACACAGCTTTGAGTCATTAGTTGTAGTGGCAGCATCCAAAGCCTGAACAAAATCTAAAGACATGGTTCTTGCCTTAAAGACCTTATAAACTTATTGGAAATAAGACTTCAATAAGAAGAAAATGAAAAAAACTGAAGAAATTGTTTACTCAGAGAAGGTCTAAGAAGTTGAGATATACTCCAGGTACGGCATCCATGAGTGGATGAAACAACCTCTAAAAATAGTGCTAGATATTTTTTCCTCGCATTAAAGAATCAATAAAAGTCACAAATGTTACAAGTACACTCAAATTTAGTGATTAATACGCAATCTTTGGTATTCCCATAGCATTGTCATGGATGTCATGTAAGAATTTAACCAAGTAAGACAGGTTAGAAATAAGTTAGGAATTTACAGAGGAAGTCTAAATTGCTAGAATTTAAACTTCCGATCCTTATTAAAATTTATATCGTAAAGCACGAAATTCCTTTATTAAATACAATTTATAACATAGTCCATCCACCACCTCTTTATTTTGGCCCACTAAATCTGAAGTTAGGGTACCAAAGACAACTTACCATGGTGGAACAGGAAAAACAACTAAAGCTAGTGTGCAAAACCAAGCAATTTAAGGTGTACTATCCCAAATCTGGTCTGTACCTTTTCACACGCTTCCAATGGGAAATTACACTGAACTAGACACCATTATCCATCCACACGCAAAAAAAGCATCACCTTATTAATCTTACGGTATACAGAAAAACAATAGATATTAAACTACAGACATGACAACAATGCTGTCGGGTTCATATATCCATAAGGAAATTTTTGAAATGAAACACAGTGGTACTCAAACATGTGGAGGATACTACATTTACACTGAGTGGTTTTTGTTTGGGGGGGGTGGGATTGAGGGTTTTTTTGGGAGGGAGGGTTCTTTCTCAAAGATTGATGTGCAAAGGTATCTATCCTAATCAACTAACACTCCTGCCTCTTGTGCAGTTCACAATAAACAGGTAAGCTTCAACTTCAGTTTCATTCAGGAAGAGTTTCAGCGAGAAAGAAAAAATATCTATATACAGCAAGGCATTTTTTTAAAAAAATTCATCTATAAATGAAAAAGTTACATAAAATGGGAGTATAGACTTACAAACAAAAAATACACAATAAAAGTCACTCCAAAATGCATGCATGTGTCAGGTAAGTTCATCTAGCTTTTCTGATGAGCAATAATTTACCTCATTAAGTATAAACTCAGCTATATGCTATACAGACATAATTTACATACAACTATTTGGTCTCTTTCAATGAACAGCTATTATATTTTAAGTGTGTGCCTGTGTGTATATATACACACATAGACATACTCAGATACGCAATAGCCAATTTCTTCCATGATTTTTAGCATAATATTGCCAAAATACTAAGTTTGCTGTATTGCAATGCACAGAAAAAAGGAGAAAAAATGCAGTAAGATTTATTCAAATCCCATATACATTATCAGTGTACTTCAATTAAAGAATTTTTTAGGATTTTCTTTCCTTTTTGTATTTCAAATACCATAGCACCCTCTGGTGCATCTACTAGAAAGAAAAAAACTAAGAATAAAAAACAGTCATTGTTATAAAAAAAGACAACGTTTAAAAAAAAAAAAAGGAACCCTTAGAAACAAGAAATGCCTAAGATTTATTAAAAATCAAATTTCAATTTCATTATTTCTTAGTAAAATATCTTCTTAACTGAGGAAATTATACCTATTGAAGAATAAAATAAATTTAAAAAGAAAGAAAATTGCAAGTGTGCTACTATAGAAGGAAGCAAAAAAAAAAGACAAGAGAAGTTTGAAACTATTCCTGTGTTCTTAATCATCTGTCATTTTTATTAAAAAATACTCTTAAGTGAAATATTCTTTAAGAAAAAAAGTAAAGGTAAGTAATTTAGTGAAACAAAATGTTACATCAAGCAATATATCAGCTCTTGGTCTTGCAAGAATTAAATTTCTTAGGACTACAGCTATCCACACAGCCACAAACTGCTAAATTTCACACCCAAATACTCACACCTCCTTTAGACGTCCAATGAGAAAAGAATTAAAAAACAACATGATTGTACTATATGGAACGCTTCATACTCTGATATCACGTTAACTATTAAAACACACCTAGTCACTGGGAAAATAATTTCTTACAATAGTACACTTTGCTAATCAAAACCAGACAGCTCACCACCTGCTTTAGGCAGCTCTTTTGTAAACCTCTGGAAGCCTCAACACAATGCACAAGAAATGAAAGCGACACCTGTTTAATCAGCCATCTGTCCTTAACTAACTAGATTTGGCCAAATCAGTATATGTACTGCTCCCTAAATTTCCAAAATACAGGTATACATAGCATCTGTGAGAAAAGATAAGTGTTGTTATGATTCACAACGAACTTTACTAGAAATATGTAAAAAATAGACTTGTGGCTAACATAAAAACATCATCTTAAACACTAGCCTATTCATTTTAAAAGCCTCATTAATTTTTCAGCCCTCATTCTTAGTAAAAAAATAAGTAGTTTCATTCATAATTTAAAAACATGCTGCTTTTGGTATTCTAATACACTCATTTGACAAAGAGTTTGATTTTGTAACGGAATTCCAACTAAAGGACACTACAGTAGCATTGAAAGCTTATTTTTTTTATTCTGTGCATGCATTCACAATGTGTAGTTTCAACTAAAAATAATTTTTAAAAAGGACTTTAAGAGTCATACATCTTACATTTTTAAAGTCTATTCATTTTTTAAGTATTCCACATGACAATACCTGCAGCTGGTGAGCTTTTGGAGACTGTGGGTGAAAATATCACTAATATTGAATATTTTAAGAGGGAAGGAAGCCTTTCATAAGAGGACAAAGTAAAGCATGAAAACCAGAAACAGTAGCTAGAACACCAAAAGGAACTGCAATGATAAAAGATTATTGCATTTTAGATACTTGCTTTATGTTTTAAGTAAGAAGAGAGGAAAACAGTAACAGCCTTCCCTCTCAATGTAAAGTTTAGTAAATGAAACAAAACAGCAACATTTATTTCTGTAGACAGTTTTGTGATTAACTAACTACCATACCAGGCAGGAACAAGAACTGGGATAGCACTAACAAAGCCGAACCTAATGGCCAAAAAAAGCACCCTGACTTTAAAGAGTTTAACAGCATTGTACCTTTGATTCCCATTTCATTTACCTACACTACATTACTGAAAGGGTTTCTCCACAGTAGCACAATGTAGTTAGCTCACTAACAAGACAACAGAGCATATGAACCACATAGGCTCATTAGGATATGCTGAAACACAATTAGATAGTTACACAGTCATGAAGAAAACCAATGAAAAAAAAAATCACAAGCTGCCTCATTTTCAAACACTGGTTAGCATCACGAACACCAACTATTTTCATAGCTGTGGGCATTAGGGAAACAGAATGCATAATAGACATATCATCAGTGATCATTACATTATTTCAGAGACAATAAAGAGTCAGTACTTTTCTAAGTAAAGTCCATAATATTAAAAGAGGTGCTCACGGCCGCATTATTATTTTCCAAATTGTAGTCACTGACTAAAGAAAGTATTGCTAATAGTACTAAAAAGGTCTTTGTTTTTAGAAAAAAAAAAAAAAGAAAAAAACCCCCAACTTTTAGTCTGACTTTTAAGAAACATCTGTACATCTCCTCACAGAGTTAAAACAGAAAGTTTGTCTCATAGCCTATGCACGCACCTTCCTTTGCTACCAGAGATCTGGATACATGTTCAGCAAAGACAAATTTCAAAACCCAGGAAGGATTCCATCCCCTGTACTACTCTGTCCCGCTGTAAGAGGACTACTCAAGAAAGGCATGGTGCAGAACTGACATCTTCTCTTTTCAGCAATAGTAGACACCAGGAATGATTTCACAACCAATGAATCAAACAAACGACACAATAAAACTAGTAACAAATACATTAAGATTTAAATGTGCCATACAACTGACACAGTACTACAACTCATACTGCAAAATTCTTAATGTCTTCAGAACTTATTTGACAGCAGAACCTAGAAAATTAGCACTCGGGTTTCATCTAGAGTGAAATCATAAGAAAACGACAATGTAGAGACCTTTGGTCATTACTCAAAATAATGTATTTTTTAAGGTCTTGTTGGCCCATGAAATATACATTAAAAAAAAAAAAAAGACAGATCCAATATGCCTCAGCTCAAGAAATATCAATATCAACAATGCACTAACTATTTAGCACTTTTTGTAGTTGATAGCTGCTTGGGAAAGATTGGGACTACCAATAAATGTGACAGGGGCAATGTGAGACAAATGAATATATTGTTGTTGAAATAGTAATGAGAGACCCTGCATTTTACACAGGGTTCTACAGATATAAAAATAGAAGAAGTGTATAAACAATTTAAATGTAGGTTTTAGAATCAAAACAAGAAGATGCTTTTTCCTAACTATTTTACTAAATAAAGCAATAAGGAAATAAATAAGTCATCACTTCAGAAAGAAAAAAGCTTGCCAGAATGACACATGATTTGACAAGTCAAAGGGGAGAGTGCAACCAGATAGGGAGATGTTAAAAGAGAATTTCATTGCCATAATAAGTGCCAAAAATTCACTTTATCTGAAACAAAATTAAAAAGTATATAAAGTATGATTTGATGCCACTGACAACACAAATCTTTAGATCTTAATAAGCAATCACAAAAAGGATGAAGAAAACAAGCTTTTTGGATTGAAAAAAAAAAAAAAGCAAGACATCCTCATTAATAACAAGATTTCTACTACAGCTCCCTGAGAGGTAAAAAGCTGCCTCTTCCTTCTTTCCCAAACATACTCTTGAAATACAGTAGTAATAAAATCACAAAGACTTTTTCTTTTATGTACTATTTCTTGTTTTCTCATTTCTTTGCTGCTTAGCGCACAAACTCACAGTCACTATCTTGAATTTCCTTCATTACAGAGAGTTTGAGGAAACTGAAATGGATTCTCTCCACACGAACATAACTCACTGTGCATAAACTAGATCTACACATGCACTGTTCCATACTACGCTGGCAGTATGAAAGCATCATTTAAAAAATAATCCCCTACAGAAGGAGTGCAAGAAAAAAAATAATTTAAAAATGCTACTCTATGTGTGTACGGGTGGGAGCATCGAATAAACAAAAAAACACTTCACAATACAAAGAAAATACAGCCTGTGCTAAAATAACCAGCTACATTAATTATGAATAAAATAAAAAATTAGATGGCTACACAAAGCACAGAAAAGTGATTGATATGAGCGATAGCACGAGAGTATGATCAAATGATATAGCAAGTTTACAAAAATCTGCAACATTTAGCCGTTGCATCAAATCAGAACAAGGCCGCTGTAACTGAAAGGGGAAAAACACCCCCTGCTCTTGGTGTGCTACAGGATCCGTCTCCGGTTGCATCTTTCCTCCCACCCCCACGGGGTTTTGGGGGGTTTAAAATAAGTAACCTTAGACCGTGGCCGGAGCCTCGTTCCCCGAATTCCAGATTCCCCTCATCCGCGCAAACGAGAGACCGAGTTAAGATGCATACCCACCGCATCCGAGCAATTGTCCTGGAGGTCCCAGAAGCGTGCCTCCGTCCCCACCATCGCCCAGCCTCTCCTCCTCCTCACCTCGCACGGCGGCCAC
>NW_009648250.1:6686591-6688066 GCF_000708025.1 Charadrius vociferus
CCCCTTGGCCTTGCCGAACTGACGGACCTCGGGCCCTGCACGGGTGGTGGGGCTGTGGAGGCCGTGGGTGCGCTGCTGACACGCAGCTGTGAAAATCGTCAGCTCTCCCCCGGCAGGTTTTGTTTCTGTTTGTGCTAGGTGTATACTGAGGGGACGGGTGACATAGAGGTGGTTTTCTGGCCACACGCAATGCCCACATATCTAATGGCCACTACGGTGTATCTCTCTACTCCCAGTGCATCTGCAGCTCTTCACTAACCTGCAAAGTATCTCTGCAGCTCTATGTGTAGCTTCTGCTGTCTGTGTAGCCAGTAGTTCTTGCCTGTAATCTCTGTAAACCACAAAATTCCCTCATGGCCATTCCCTGTGTACTGGTCTGTATCCTCATGTGTTCTGTTACCAACACATGGTTTAACAATCTTGACATCTTTCTCATACCTGTCATGTTGACATTTGCCTCACATACCCTACAACCACTCCACTGCACCTGTCCCTACAGGAACAGGTTGAAATTGCTCTTACATACCACAGAAGTGTTTTCAAAACTTAATAGATATGCCTTGATTTTCAGGGTGCCGTGTAACGATTGTCACTGTAACAACTATTTACAAAAATACTGAAAAATCTGTAAGCATATAAAAATAAATCCTCAACTGACAGAGCTTTAAGTCTATAACAGAACAATCTTGAATTAATAAAACTGCACTTCTACAGCTGAAGTCTGTCTTACTACTTCCTACTTTGGAAGAACCTAATCTTCCTGAGATGCTGAACCTGGTAACAGTGCTGCTGGGATCTTCAACCTGAGTGGATGTCTGGGTGTTTCAAGAGCTCACATTCACTTGCAACAGTAGCCTTGACAATCAGAAACACTTAAGATGAGGCATAAGCGTAAGCAATCTAATTTGACAACAGTACATAGCAATGCATTTAAGCAGTCAATTCATCTGAAGGCAAAAGATACTCTGATATGCATCTTTCAGCTCATAGTATATTGAAAACTTCGAGGATTTGTGTTTCCATTGGATTCCAAATTTCACATGAACAATGTAAAGGACAAAAGGGTGTTGGACACTGAGTGATTTTACCAGAAAATTGTTGCCAAAGCGATGGAACTCAATTCCATGGTGAAGCTTTAGCAACATTCATCCCAACCATGTTGCTAAAGACAGTGTTGATCTTGAGTTTTTTACTTCTTGATACCATACTGTCTTTTCTGTTGTGTCAGTTGTCACTTCTTGTGTATTTTTTTGGCAAGATGAACAGGGTGAGCTGTGGTAAATGTCATAAAGTTGAAGGATAAAAGCACTGGGCTGTTGATTTGTGTTCTCAAATCATGGAACTTCTGTGTGGAAAGAACAGATCAAACCTTATTCAGGCCTTGGCAGAAATTTAAAATATACATGTATAAATATCACTGTACTTGTTTCCTTGAGACAGGGTATTTGCAGAATATTTTAGTCTATACCAGCATT
>NW_009648250.1:6688080-6716362 GCF_000708025.1 Charadrius vociferus
CAAAAAGAGGGTAGTAGCTACTTTTTTTACAGGGAAATTATTTAACCACTTCAATGTTTTGATGCTTCCATCTATGACATTAATTTTCAGAGGTACCCACTTAGATTAGTCAGGGCCTAAAGGAAACCAAATTTCTGTTTCAAATAATTTCAAATACATTTCTACGAATTTTTGTCTCAAAATTTTATCAATTTGATCTTTATCACAGAACACGTCTCATCTTGATTTCTGAAGGGGTGATTTTTTTTTTTTGAACTTGTCAACAGTTACTCGTTGCAAGATAATCAATAAAAACATTCAGTCACTTCACAGAACTTCTGTAACTAATGCCAGTATTAAACAACCTGCCAAATTGAAATATGAAAGCACTATTGTGCACTAAAAGTGGTTGTAATTGTATGCCTTCTTACATGGATAAGGAATAATCAGAATAGAATCACAGAATCATAGAATGATTTGGGTTGGAAGGGACCTTAAAGACCATCTATTTCCAACCCCTTCCCTGGGCAGGGACACTTCCCACCAGCCCAGGTTGCTCCAAGCCCCGTCCAACCTGGCCTTGAACGCCTCCAGGGATGGAGCTTCCACAACTCCTGCAATTGGGTACCGCATCCCAATCCTGTGGTGGGTACCACATGCAATAGCCCAGGATCCCATCCCACTCATTGAGCCACAAGGGCACCAGGACCTCAGCCTGTCCTCACAGGAGAGGTGTTCCAACCCTCTGATCGTCTTTGTGGCCCTCCTCCGGACTGGCTCCAATAGGTCCATGTCCTTCTTATGTTGGGGGCCCCAGAGCTGGACACACTACTCCAGGTGGGGTCTTACAAGAGTGGAGTAGACAGGTAGACTCATTTCCCTTGACCACGCTTCTTTTGATGCAGCCCAGGATACAGTTGGCCACCTGGGCTGCAAGTGCGCATTGCCAGCTCATGTTGAGCTTCTCATCAAAGCTTTTCACCAGTGAACTAAACCAGGGTTGAACATAAGTTGCTAATGTACTTTGGAAAGTATCACTTTTTATTGTCAGAATCAAAATTTTAACACCTCTGAAAAAGAACTGGTTTCATATGCAGGAATTTATACTGCAGTTTCTTATGTTAAGAATGATACTGGAAGAAAAGCTATTTCTATGAACTTTTTTTCTGATACTAGATTTGTAATCCTTTCATGTTTTGGATTACATTGCCATCCCTCAGGACTTTTCCAAAATACAAGGTCTTACAGAGTTTCCATAATTAGCCTGCCTAGAAATCACTTAAAACGTTTCCCATTTTTTGTTAAGTCCACTTTGTAGGTTGTTTGCGTTTCCAAGTGGTTTTAAGATACCGTCTGTCATTTGTAGCATGTCTGAAACATACCAGAAGGCATTCCTATCAGCCATGTTGTGCAGAACACAGTATCTATATATTTTATGAAACAGTGTAAAGACAGTACAAAATTCTTAAGAGCAATCAAACTGATTCAGACCATGGTTACATCTAATCCAATATTCTTATTGGCCCAGTTAGTGTAAGTTAATGACTAGAGAAGTGCAAGAACAAGCATATACGTGCATTTCACTTATTAACTTTGCCACCCTATGACCATTTTCAGCTCAGGGATTTTCTGAACCCTGCATGATTGTCCCTTTTATAATCTTCAGAGAATCTTTTTCCAAAAATTTGTCCAGTCTCCCCTTAAACTCATGTGTAAGCTTTGCATTCACAACGTCTTTTGTCAAGAAGACCCGGCTGTCTGGCAACTGTTACAAAGAAACAAGCCCTTTTGCTTTCTCTGAAGTCTAGTCCCATTGTTTTCTGTCTTTTCTGTTCTTGTGGTTGCTCATGATGAGGGGGAGAAAGCAAAGGAGATACATATATGTTAAGGGAGAGGCAACTTACTGCAGATCCGTAGGCTACACTGTCTGGCTGCTTGTCATGGTTCTTTTGGATACTGTAGTAAATACAGAGACCACCACACAATCCTGCTTCAGTAAATTAGTTATTTATTACTTACCTAATTGGTAAGTACTAGTACACGTAACAGTCTTACAATTATCTTATGCTATCTTATAGCTATAACACGTCATTCACTGCTCTGTTGAGTATTTTCTACCTATCTCCTTCATGACGTGGATGCCCCCTCTTGCTTGGTGATCTGCATACCTGTAGTCCAGCTATGTGTGATACATGTTCTCCAAATGCCTGCTAATATGTTGGGTTTTGTAGGGTTAGGTGAGGTTGTCTTGGACCATGGGGTCGGTCCCTTGCTGTTTGCATGAACAGTATGTGCTTTTTTATGCTGTCTTTTCTTTCTCAGTTAGCATCCTGGAGTATCACAGAATCACAGAATCATAGAACAGTTTGGGTTGGAAGGGACCTTTAAAGGTCATCTAGTCCAACCTGCCCTGCTGTGAGCCAGGACATCTTTGACTACATCAGGTTGCTCAGAGCCCCAGCCAACCTGGCCTGGAATGTTGCCAGGGGTGGGGCATTGTCTCTGGGCAACCTAGTCCAGTGTTTCACCATCCTCATCCTAAAAAATGTCTTACATCATAAAAAATGTCTTCCTCACATCTAGTTTGAATCTGCCCTCCTTTAGTTTAAAACCATTACTCCTTGTCTATCACAACTGGCCCTGCTAAAATGTCTATCACCAACTTTTTAATAAGCCCCCTTTAAGTATTGAAAGGCCACAATAAGGTCCCCCCGGCGCCTTCTCTTCTCCACACTGAACAACTCCAACTCCCTCAGCCTTTCCTCATAGGAGAGGTGTTTCATCTCTCTGATCATTTCTGTGGCCTTCCTCTGGACCCACTCCAACAGGTCCATGTCTTTCCTGTACTGAGGCTCTAGAGCTGGATGCAGTGCTCCAGGTGGAGTCTCAGCAGAGTGGAGTAGAGGGGCAGAATCACCTCTCTCGACCTGCTGGCCATGTGTCCTTGCCATTCATTCATTCACCAGGATTCCTCCATCAGTCTGTACTAGACAGTTGAGGAACTGAGACTCCTTTTTCTCTACAGACTCAGCTACCGGTGCAGCCTGCATGTTTGACCTTGGCAGTGGTAACAGTTGGCCACACTGCTTTGCTGAGCAGGAGGCTCAATAGTGCACCCACCTTGAGGTTGCCTGGGCCCTCTGTTATGTGGACAGTACTGCCACACTGCTCTGTAAGTCCTGGGTTCTGATGAAGATAAGTTTATATCTTTTCCATGTAGAAATTACTTCATCTTCTTAAATTACATTTTACCCTGGCTGCTGGTCCTCTCGTCAGTGGTTGATGAGACAATCACTGCTAGACCATCAGTTTGGTATCCTCCTGGTACTGTGAGCTCTCTGTCCACACAGTTTTACAAGACATGCATTTTCCTGGTTTCCCTGTATTTTCTCATGTGGCACCCCGTTGACAATCCCAAGACATAGAAGACATGGGCAATACCATCATTTGCAGGGATGAGGAAGGAACAAGATGGCAAGAACTAACCAAAAAAGTCTGACCATAAAGAGGAACTGTGAAACTGGTGATACCTGGCCTTTTATATGCACGAAGATCACTCCAGGATGTGGCATAAGCTGTACGTACTGAGAGTTTTCTGCTGCTACATCAGTGCTTTCTGTACACTGGAGGACTTAAGGGGGTGCAGCCCACTCACTGAGCTGAGGCTCTTGCACACATTAGCAACTGAAACATATTATGTGCACTCGTGGAATACATCTTCCAGTTTGGTTGTGTTGGAAGGGTGCCTTGAAAAGGAATGTGAAGTTTGCATGCACCAAGATTGCATCATGAAGAGAATCAAAACAAGGTAAGTGGGGGTAATAAGATATTTGCCTTGACAATGCACTGTTGATATAAACTAAAATGCTCTGGTAGATATATCCATAATTAATTTAGAAGCTTAAAGTCTCTTATAGTTTGGTTACACTGAGTTTGTCCAGTGTCATACACAGAAGTATCAGTAATGATTTGTAAAATGATATTGAGATGTATTGCTAGAGCAGCTGTATCTATATAATGAGTAAAAATAATCCAGTATAAAAGATATTCATCATTCTGATGTAACAAATGTAAAAAACACAGAGTAGGCGTATGTTAAGCCACATTGTATTTTAAATAAACAAATACAGGTTGGTTTGGTTGCCATGCGAAATCTGAGATTATACCAGCTACTGAGAATACACTTTTCTTTAGAAAAATGATTAAAATCTCCAGCCCTAATCCTGGAAGAAATTCCTTTGATTACTGAATTCAGGGTCTCTAGTTGTTTAACCAGAATTAGGATAGTCATGTAAACAGTATCTACAGAAATCATTTTATTCCAGCCTTCTAATGTCACGGCACAGTGCCAAATTGATGACCTTCGTAGGCGTGACAATGCCAGAGGTTCCTGAGTCCAAGCACTGGCTTTTGTACAGACACCAGAGGTGTTCATCTGTCTGGCCACACACAAGGCTTTAAAATTTCTCCCTTACGCTCAAGGCCCGTGGCCAAAGAGTCTGTGGGTTGGATGGAATTATCTCCTTTATCTGTTCTAACTAAATAGGTCCACTCCAGACAATGACAAAGGATAAAGTAGTTAATTGTCACTTTCTGCACTGTGGTGTCCTGCAGAGTTAGTGCAAGTCCTTGCCTTCACCAGACTGTGGCTGGACTTTGTAACTGCTGTGAAGACCAAGTGAGCATTGCCCTTTCTAGAACAGCTGAAGTAGTAAATGAATGGTTTTTGAGAACACAACACACAGTACTCTTTGTGAGAACTGTACTACCGGCTCCACAAGTGGGTAATTTTGCAGAAGAATTTTAAAAGTCTAATGGAGACCTTCTCTAGTACAACTATCCACCCTCAAGAACATATGCCTAGTAGATCTTAATTTAAGTTCAGCATACAATTATAAACCAAATCATCCACTTGTTTACATAGATTTGGCTTCTTTGTTGAAGTCAAATGGGGATACTTTATCACTAGGCTGGGCTAGACTAGACCAGTCTAGGGTCCTTTGGTAGGCTGGGCATTTGTAAACAACAGCCTTTGTTTGTGATATAACGCTTTGTATACGGAGTCAGTTAGCCAAAACCGTACAAAGTTAAGAAAAAACAAACTTGCTGTGGGAGTTGTGGTATACAATCAAGGGCATTGTGGCCTGCTTTTGGTATAAATATGTACAGTTTTGCATGACACTTTTTTCCCCCATTGAAGTAAGCCTAGGGAAAACATTTATTCAAGCCGCTTATGTGTATTTTCATTTCTTTCCTAATTTGTACAATCAAATCTGTCAAACTCAAAACCTGTTACATACTGAAGCTTAAAATCTGTTGCTATTTGGGGCTTTATTTTTTCTTTTTGGTAGCATCCAAAATTAAAAGCATGTAAAAAGACTCAAAAGTGCATGGCCCCTTCCATGCAGGCAGAGTCCCATTTACTTGACTGAGGCTCTGTGAGGTTCTTCAGCTCATTTTCACTGTCCTATGATACTTCTCCTGAAGGCTGATCCTAAATGGTACTCGGAGTGACCACTACTACTTTGTGTCCAAACCATAGTTCTCATAGGTTGCCTTGCAAATACCTGGGTTACAACATCCTGCCTGACATAGGGGTGGCTTTGGGCACATCAGTCCTTGTGGGAGACCTTGCAGATTCTTTCTGGCTTTGATCTGCACCCCAGCAAGCCAGGCACGGGTTTGTTTGTGGAGGAGGGGATCAGGTGAAGATGCTGGCTGTGCCCATTGATGGTGGCTGCAGGGCTGTGAAATGGAGGCAGACGTGTCTGTCCCAGTAACGGTGGTCAAGCAAGGTGGGCTGTGACTGCCCAAAAGAGCTGTCCCAGGAGATGATTGACTGGGGGACTTGGGCTGCTGGACTGAGAAAAACCTGGTGCTTGTTTAAAGCAGGAGGGGGCAGGAAGAACAGAAGTCATCTTTCCAAGAGCTTGATAATCAGGGCAAGTGCAGGTGCTGCCAGCAGCCTGCTCCATAACCTTGGTTCATCACCCTAGGGGTGAAGCAGGCTCCAGTGCTTTGACAAACACAAGTGTGAGCTCCTTCCCTGCTGAGAGCATCTCATGAGCTTCCTCAGCTAGGTCCCTCAGCAAGGGACCCTGGCAGTGCAGGACCAGCCATGTGGGTACCTGTGGGCCAGGATAAGCAGGGGCATCCTGGGTATGCAGAGCCCCCACACCAGACTGCTGGCCACGGGAATGCTGGGCAGGAGCATGGGGTGGCAGTGCAGCATGCAAGCCAGCAAAGGGGAGGCTTGGGCACTATGTCCCCTCCCACAGGAACTAGGAAAGACAAAGGTCAAAACTCAAGGCAAAAAGTGAAAGGTCAAGAAAAATGGCTCTGACTGCCATTAGAAGACAGAGGCAGAAAGAAATTTTGGTCTCTTCCCTCTTCAGGCTAAACCCTCTTTTTTCCCCAAGCACAATCTGAGTTTGCTCAAAGCACATGATGTATAAAATGAAAGACTGCAGATCTCCATTCCACATGCTCCTGATATTTTCTAAATACAAATTTCAGATCCTGTTCCTCCTTGCTGAGACCATATTGGCAGCAGCACAGCATGGCCAATTCTTGTTGCAGTGACTGCACTGTGCTACCATCAGGTCTCACAGAAGTGCAGAAGCATTGAGGCTGACTGGCACCTCTGGAGAGCACCGAATTGCACCCCTGCCCACAACAGGTTAGCCAACAGCGGGTTGCTCAGAGTCGCATCCAGTCAAGTTTGAGTATTTCCAGGGATGGAGACTTCACAGCTTCTCTGGGCAACCTGTTCTGTTGTTCAGCCACCCTCACAGTAAAAAAAAAAAAAAAGTTTCTTCTTATATTTAAATGGAATTTTTTTGGATTTGGATTTGTGCCCATTGCTGCCTCTCCTATCACTGGGAACCACTGAGAGGAGTCTGGGTCCATCTTCTTTATGTTGGCCATCAGGTATTTGTATATAGTGATAAGATCTCCCTGAGCCTTCTCTTCTCCAGGCTAAAGACTCACAAGTCTCAACTTTTCCTTGCACAAGAGATGCTTCAGTCTCTTAAGCATCTTTGTGGCCCTTTGCTGGGTTCACTGCAGTGTGTCCATGTCTCCCTTGCACTGGAGATCCCAGGACTGCACACAGTACTCCAGGTTTCTCTCACGGGGGCTGAGTAGAGAGGAGAGGTGACATCCCCCCACTTGCTGGCAACACTCTTACTAATGCAGCCCAGGAGGCTATTGACCTTTGCTGCAAGGGCATGTTGCTGGCTTAAAAGCTGCTTTCCAGCTGGTTGGACCTCAGCCTGTGCTGGTGTGGGAGGTTATTTCTCCCCAAATGCAGGACTTGGCATTTTCTTTTCTTAAATGTCATGTTGTTACTGTTGGCCCATTTCTCCAGCCTGTCCAGGTGCCTCTGAATTGCAGCACTCATCTATTTTGTATCATCTGCAAATTTCTTAAGGTTGTGCTCTTGTCTCACCATCTCTAGGCTGTTAATGACATTGTTAAACAGTACTGGACTCAGTCTCAAGACCTGTATCATACCAGTAGTAACCACCCCGCACCAGCTGGACTTTGTGCCAGTGACCACAAACTTTTGGACCTGGCAATTCAGCCAGTTTTCAGTCCACCTCCATTTTTGTAATCCGTGGTTCATGAGTTTGTCTGGGGATGTTACAGATGACAGCATCAAAAGCATTGCTGAAGCGGAGATAAACAACAACCACTACTTTCCATTCATCCACCAAGCCAGTCATTTCATTGTAGAAGGTTGTCAGATTGGTTACACGATTTAACCCTTCATAAATCCATACTGACTACTACCAGCCACCTTCTTTTCCTCAAAATGTCTGGAAATGGTCTCCTGGATTACTTGCTCCCAGTCGCTTTCTCTGGAATTGAGGTGAGGATGATCAGTCTGTAGTTTTCTGGATAGTCCTTCAGGCCCTTCTTGAAGATAGGGATGACATTTGCTTTTCCCTAGTCTTCAGGAACCTCTCCCATTTACAGTGACCTTTTAAAGATACTTGAGCATGGCCTCGCAATGACATGGGCCAGGTCCCTAAGCACTTGCGGGTGCAACTTGTCAGGTCTTTTGGATGTTTGAATATCCATTTGTTTTAAATATTTTCTAACCTGATCCTCCTCCACCAGTAAGTATTCCTTGCCATGGTCTTTCCCACTGGTCTTAGTGACCTAGGATTGCTTTACCTCTAAGGACTGAGGTGAAGAAGGCATTGACTACCTTGGCCTTTCCCGTGTCCCTTACTTCTAGATCCCTGACCCACTCAGCAGCAGACCCACATTTTCCCTAGTCTTCGTTTTCCTGCCAACATACCTGTAGGAAGCTTGCTTTCTCTCCCCATCAATTCTTGTTTCAGGCCTTATATTTATTTCCTATCAGTCCTTTTGAGCATTAAGTAAGTGGCACTGTCATGATGGCTGAGGTATTTTCTTAATCTTTGTGAATCACCAAAATCCTATTGCACTTCACTACTTGGACCATATTTCACAAGGTATTAAATGCAATACATATGATAAGAATGCAGTCTTTCTTTCCATCGCTTTTAAGAAAAACAAGGGTATAATTTCTGATTTTAGACATCCCTTCTACAGAATTTCATGTAAGGTTTTAGATGAACACATTTTAAAATGACCGTGATTAAGTGGATGTATCACAAATTAGAAGTTATTTCAAGTAACTGTAGCATGTTTTATCTTTTATTTTTGGCAAGATGTAGGGGGAACAGTAAGATCTAGATTGTGCAAATTGCTCACTGCCAACTTCAGTGTCTATTCAAATACAACGTTATCATCCAAAGGAGAACAAACACAGTTTTTGAAGACAAGAGAACAGAAGCATGAGGAAGTGTAAAGATTTTTCCAGGATCACACACTGAGCCAACAGAAGATCAGGAAATTTTGATCCTGGTATTCTGCACTTTGGTAAGAATATTTAACTTCATCTGTAACTAGATAATTATTACACAAGTTTATAAGGCACTACTTAAAAGCAGAAATTTCATTACAATATTCCTCTTTGAGCTTCATGATATCAAGGATCAGGCACTGTTGTTATCTCTATGTCCATCCACAGAGCACAACCTGCAAGTTGTGTTCAGTGGCTGCAGAGAGACAAGACGCAATTTTAGCATGCAGTCCAAAAGCCCTCAGCTTTTACAAGTGTATAGATTCATAGTCTCACTGTGGACAGAAGGGAAGGAGTTTGGCTGAAATTGCGGGTAGTTCTTGTCCAGGCAATGGAAAGGGAGGCGTGGTGGAAGGGAAGACATTTTCAGCTAGATCAGGAACATAAATGTTGCAAAGTTGGGCATGCAATGTCTACCAAAAGCAGAAGCAAAGTCCTGGCTTGCGTATTGGGGTTGCTTATGAGCTCACCGGAAGATTTAGGTGCCACAGGAGGGATTCACTGTTCCTTCTGAAGGTTGAAACCCGAGCAGCTCTCAGCCTACGCACAGTTCACAATGTTATGCACTCAAGCCTTTCATCCTGGTAAAGTGACAACATAGTTATTTGAGAGCAAAATCCTGGTAAGGGGAGAAAAAACAGCATGAAGATCCCGGTTTCAGCAAATAGGAATGAAGAGGCCTGTAGGAGGAGAGAATATGTCCTAAATAAAGCCTAAAAGCAGACAAGAAGAAATAAATTGTCTCATCATCGTCAGTTCTAATGCTTTCTAATGGTGGGGATCTTGGCAGACAATTTTGTAGCAGGTGTATCTGCTACATAAAAAAATAAAATATCAAAATTTGTTACATATAACAACTTTTTTATCTTTTCTAGCTTGTTACCCTTTGCCTTTTTTGGTACATGGTACTATTTTGCTGTGTATTACCCGTAGTTGCAGGATGCCAACATTGCATGTTGCTGTTGATGTGAACAGCAAAGACATTATGGTGATTATAAATGATGGGGTGTGGGCGTGTCCCTCTATCCCTAACCCCACCATTTGTATGTAAATATTTTGGCAGAATAGGTGAGCTACTGAGGCAGCTCTAAGTTTAAAATTAAAGTTTGATTCTGGCATTTCTTCAGTTCTAACCATAACTTCACAAATTTAATATTCTTTCAGCCTGTTTTTTATAGGGTATGTCAGAAGAATAAGCATTAGAGATAATTCTGTTGTCATGTGTATTCATAGACAATTAGGCTTTCTTTGACTTTTAGAATACTCCCATATGATTATAAGTACTTCTCTGTTTGTCTGCAAACCCAAAGAGCCAGGAGGATGCTTGCAGAAAAATTTAGTTTACATGTTTGTGTACTTTCTCAGTAGCTGAGGGAAATACTTAATAATGGGTTTCTAGAACATACCTACTGTAAAAATATACACTAATTCCATTATGTACTTTCTTATAAGTTGTCACGTTTTCAATAATAGAATGTTTTCTTTTTGCAAGTTCTCACACAATAATGTTTCCTTTATAATTACTTTGTATATTTTCCCTTCTCACTCTCTTTTTTTTTTTTTCTTTTTGGGTGGTGAGTAGGTGAATTCCTTGGAGATATCAGGATTATTTCTCTTCAGCCAATTTCAGCTGAAAATAATTTTTTTTAAATTTTAATATATGATGCAAAATCAATATTATTCTATTGGATTCTTCTCTCAATATATATTACATTTTCCTTGTCCGGGTTCAAATAGATTTAATCAAAACATAAAAAGTAATTTCTCTGGTGTTGGCCACTTTGATTAAGTCTCTAGGCTTCATTCTTAGGAAATCAATAAAGTTATTAGTCTACTTAGCACCATATTTAATTTCAAAGTATGATCTTTTCACTGTACACCAAATAAAATTCCAGTTTATACTAATAATTAAACTACAACCCTATCTGAAAAGTGACTACATAATATGGCACCTTTTTTGTTAGACAAGGAGTCTGTGTGTACAGACAAGACACAGATGCGGCGTGAACCCTGGAGATCTGATAAGAGGTATAAGAGACGGGGGAAGAACTAAATGAGAGAGGAAGGAAAACTAGCCTTCATAGGTGCGTGTAAGCACAGCAGGAGTTCCCGTCCTTTTACTGGGAGAAGAGCCCAGCAAGGGTTGCCCCAAAAGAGAAAAGGATTAAAGGGAAACCGTGATGTTTTCCAGTGCTTGCTTGCTTTTATGCTTCAAGAGGAAGCAAATGGCTTGGGGCCAGCTCTGGGTGCATTTAGGCGTTGCAGAAGGTAGCGTGCCAAGCGTTTACTTTCTCCAGTGCTCCTTGGCTTTCTGTCCTTACTGGCATGTGTTTATGCCTTCTTAGGAAACATTTTGACAATGGCAACTAAAGCGTGACTACAGTGGTCGGAAGGCAGAGGCTGAGTAGCACTGAAGAGCTATCAGAAATAATTAAAAGCAGAAGACGAAAGTACCTGTGTGATACTGCAGAGCTGAGCAGCTGCAACGTAGATGGTAGCATGCTGCTACCATTGCAGACTGCTATACTGGGGAAGGCACGATATTCTTCGCCCCCTCCATTGCCCCACTATGTCTGCCTAGCAGTGCCTGCAAATACAAAAGTTACGCTGCAATTTTGAATGCATAATGCTGCAAGTAGCCCGAATATTCTTTTTCTGTAAGGTATGTTTGTGTCAGTAAATGTCTACAAAGAGTGACTGCAACTTGGCACACAAGTCCTTTCTAATAAGTAGTTGTTGGAATAGTAAAGGGAGAACAGGGAAATCAGCTCAGCACTTTCAGGAAGCCTCCCCAGGGAAGTCTAATATTGTCTCAAAGTCATTCTGAGATCAGAGAGTGGATTTTCAAATATGAGAAAATTGGAGGTCTTAGATCAGTCCAAAGCAAACTAAGCATAAAACTGTCAAGCCTTCTGCAGCACCCTTCCGTAGCCTGTGAAGTCCTAATAGTAGAAAACTGCCCTTAAGGACATAGGTGGTTTCTGCCAGTCCTGCCTCTGCTGTTTCCAAACCACTGAAAAACTTTTTTTTTTTCCCTGGAAACTCAGTTACATATTGTAACTTCTCTGTGCAGGTAAAGAAGGAAATAATGCATCTAATTTTCTGGTATTTTAAAATACCTATATGTATACGTATTTGTATGCAACTAGCAACTATCAATACTCTACAGGCATTAAGGAAATGGTGGTGCTGAACACCAGCTAGTGCCAAAAATGCAGGGAGAGTGTAAGGAAGCATTTTGAGTTATCATAGCTGCAATTTTGCTAAGGTGTCAGTTTCATTCAAAAACTACTGGGAACATATGTGAGATGTGATCAACAGCTATTTTACATCTGGACAAAAAAGTACTCCCACAGTGTCCAGGATCAGCACCATCAAATGACAAAGTAGGGAACAAATCAAAACAAGGAGGTTGCTAATGGCTCTCTTAGCCTCCGAAAATGGATGCACACATTCTACTGTGTTCCCAGCCAGGAGCAACTGGGGGAAACTCAGTCCTGACTGTTCCCATGTAGCAAAGCCAGCAGCCGTGGGGCACCAGCTGCCTGGCAGGTCAGTGTACAGCCCACCAGCCCTCTGTTTGCCCTAGTAGCAGCATTTATAGGAGCTAGGGTCAAAAAGTTATGTGCTGGCCTTGTGGGGTGAAAATAACTAGTGGCAGAGTGTTTAAGAGACTTCCAGAAAAACTATGTAGGAAACTAAACTTCAGTAGTCCTGAAGCTGCTGGAACAATTTAATCTATTTTTACCTTTGGAAAGCTAATGTAGGAAGAATTATTTAGCAGCATGACAGGGTATCATCATGTTTTTCTTAACAGGTTAACCAGACAGAAGGTGTTTGTTATAGCAGAACGTTGATTTAGTAGTAATATTTCCACTTTCACAGGAGTAACAGCATGTCACAAACTGCAGAGAAAAAGTAAAATAAAAGAAACAAATGATAAGAAAATGCTTTTTCAGATCTTTTACATGCTACTTGTCCCTATAAAGACATTCATGGGTACAGATTTCAAAAAATAGTATTTCCAACCTAGCCAAGTGAAAGTAACTTGTTGGCACCCCTGAAAAAGACTGAGTTTGAAATCTTTAAGATTTCTAGAGAGACTATGCTTGTGCAGCTTCAATTTACCACTGCAAATATTCCTCGAGTCACATGGTCCCTAAAATGAAGTGCTTTTTAAAGGTCAAAATACAGCCTTAAATACATGTGAGATGTTTCCTAGTGCTGCTGAAGGACAACTCTTTTAATCCCCAGTCTTTTCAAGACAAAGGAGCTGCCTTTCCACCCTCCTATACACAATTAGTCTTGTGCAGCATTTTACTTGGTCTTGCCTCTAATAACTTCACAGTCTTTTCTTCTTTGTGCTCCTGTATCTCATTTACTCACCTCCTCTTCTCACTTGAGGCTCCCAGTGTACATTTTCCAACATCTCTTTTGCTCCTCACACTTACTATCTCTTAGCAGCATTTCACAGTGCCCTGCTCATGTCACCTGTCCTTGCCCATGCACAGAATGACAACCAGTGCTGGTAATTACGGTCCTCATTTCATTAAAAACAAAAGCCTGTAGCGAGCATCTGAGGATCAACTTAACTGCTAAGAATACCTGTTTACTGCAAATTCAGTTCTGCACTAATGAAGCACATGTAAGTGTGCATACAAAAATTCTCTGGCCCAGGGCAAGCAATGCTTTGCTTTTAAGCTAGGGGAGCAATATCAGGACATCAAAGGTCAAAGGCTGCTGACGTAATACTGCAACTGGACTTGGGATAGTTTTCAATTCAATTCATATATGTAACCTGCATGCTTTTTTGCAGTCTGAATTTTCAGCTGAACAGTACTAGTTTATATGACTTAATCAGAAAACAAGGCACCTGTTTTAAAAAAATGTGTAGAAAAAGTGTCCATCGAGTTGGCTTCAGCCCTGCAGAAAGTAATGGAAATGCATGGACATTTGAGGGGGATAAAAGGAGACTGCTGAGCATTACCTGTTACATTCCAAAATGCACACACCAAGGTTTGTCATTAGTGTTAAAATAAGTAAATGAACAAATGGAGGTAAAGAGCTAGGATACCCTGGAAAAAGCTGGCTGTCCAGGTGCAAACCTTCTGCATTATAGTAACAATAATAGAAGAACTTTAAATTCAAGCCAAGGTGGAACTAAGAAGCATTTAACCATTTCTCTTCAAAGAGGATTATGTAAATTGTCTGAGGGATGAGATGAATGACAGCATTTATGTAGGCCTAAAGATGGCACTGAAATAGTTAAAATGGTTCAGAACAGAAAAAAAAATGACAAAGAGTTTTCTACATACTAGAAGACTATATAAATTTAGGGTGGAGGAAGCCCTGCTAGGTCTCAGTAAGGTTTAAGTGGTTACTGTAGCACTTGATTTGTGTCATCCATTATCAGCTGTACTGCGTAAAGGGAATGGCTCATCAGCTGAGCCTGACTGGAGGCCTGTTAGGCTGCTTTGGAGCCTGCTGTTCACTGCTGACTAGGTTAGATGCTGTTAGCTCCCAAGACATGAAGAAGAATATTTGGAGTCACCAGAACAAAACCTGCTACTGTGATTGTTACTGTTACTGCAGTAATACTCAACCACAGTTCTTTCATAGCACTTAAAAGAGGCACTTTGGCCCAAAGATCTAAAAAAGCCAAATCATGACCAAAAGATGAAAGGAGAGGTAGACAAAGCAAAATCAGATAACAGTGGAATACTGTCATTTTATTACCTTTCCAACACATAAGTCTACTTAGATACTTGTTTCCCTTAAATTTCAAATGAAGCATGTTTATTTTTCTCCTTTTGTGGCAATAGAGGAGATAGTGATATGAAATGGCTGAAGCAGTGAAGAAGGGTGGAGAGAGGTAGAAAAGATCTTAGTTCAACCTGCAAGACTCAGCGTGTCAGAGTTAAATAAATGATGAGGTTTCTCACAGGTCTTTCCATTTTGTATCGCAAGGGACTCTGCCGGAGGCCTGGGAGAGCAGGGAGAAGGGGGCAGATGAAGCTATAACTTACAGCCTTTGTCATCTGTCCGTAGTGGCCCTGAATGTGCAGAAAGAGCTGAGAAGCTTCCAAGGGGCAGCCGAATCCCCTCCTTCAAGCAGCTCCCACTGTTCCCCATGGGGGTTGTGAAACAGGAGGCTTTGAGCCCTGGTGCTCTTGGCTAGTCCCTGCAGCCTGAGCCTGATCTTTTCTAATTACTTCTGTGTTACAGTTAATATTGAATTTATTGTGCTAGGAAACTGTTTGGCCACAGATGTGAAATTAATAATGAAATAATTAGCAGAGACATGATTTCATTTCCTTCACAGTATTAAAATGAATGTTAGTTTAGTATTTGAGAGTAAAGGCCACAATTTGATCTTAAAATGGAGAGTGGCAAACTACTTGAATTAAGCACTAGCTGTCACCAGGGAGCCTGACTTCTGCAGTCTTAACTGCGAGCTAGCTGGCATCACACCTGTTGAGCTCACATGGCAGAAGAGCTTCATGACAAAACTGTCATTAATCCTGCAAAAACTCAGACATGCATATTTTAAAGACCAAGAATAGTTCAACTAACCCAGTGGAATGATTGTTGTGTTTAAAGTAAAAACTAAAATGTAATAAAATAAAGTCAAATCACAGCTGCAGAACTAAGCCTGCAAATATTTTCAGTCGTATGATTGAGTCTTTTTTTAATGACAATTAAACAATCGTTTGGTTAGGACTGATCCATAAATCAATTTATTTTCCTTCCACATTTACAGAATCATAGAATGATAGAATGGTTTAGATTGGAAGGGGCTTTAAAGATCATATAGTTCCAACCTGCCTGCCATGGGCAGGGACATCTCCCGCTAGACCAGGTTGCCCAAGGCCACGTCCAGCCTGGCCTTGAACACCTCCAGGGATGGGGCCCCAACAACCTCTCTGGGCACTGTGATCAGTTGAGAGAGGTACACCTCTCTCAGGTGATCCACTCATCTAGGGCCTGAGAAATGGTAGTGTTTCTCTTCCAGAAACTGCAGAAGAGCTTCCTATGACTGGCCTCCAATTTTCAGTACTTCACTGCCTTTATAGTTAGGTGAAGTGAATTCATTGGGAAGAAATGCAGTTGCCAAGCTGTCTTTGTGCCCCTCCTCTGAAGACGCTCCAACAGGTCCATGTCTTTCTTATGCTGGAGGCCCCAGAGTTTAACACAGTACTCCAGGTGGAAACTCACAGGAGCTCAGTAGAGGGGCAGAATCATCTCCCTCGACCTGATGGCCATGCTTGTTTTGATGCAGCCCACAATGCGATTGGCTTTCTGGTCTATGAGTGCACATTGCCAGCTCATGTCCAGTTTTTCATCCACCAACACCCCTAAGTCCTTCACCTCAGGGCTGCTCTCAATCCTTTCTCCACCTAGCCCGTATCCATGTTTGGGATATCCCCAACCCAGGTATGGGTACAGGACCTTACATTTGGCCTTGTTGAATTTCATGAAGTTTGCACAGGCCCACCTCTCAAGCCTGTCAAGGTCCCTCTGGATGACATCCCTTACCTCTAGAGTATCAATCACACCACTCAACTTGGTGTCATCCGCAAATTTGCTAAGGGTGCGCTCAATCCCACTGTCCATGTCCCTTACAAAGATTTTAAATAATACCGGTCCCAATACCGACCCCTGAGGGACCCCACTTGTCACTGGTCTCCATTTGGACATCGATCTGTTGACTGCTACTCTCTGAGAGTGACCATCCAGCCAATTTCTTGTCCACCAAGTGGTCCACCCATCAAATCCATGTCTCTCCATTTTATAGACAAGGACATCATGCAGGACAGTATCACATGCTTTGCACAAGTCCAGGCAGATGATGTCAGTCGCTCTTCCCTTATCCATCAGTGATGCAACCCCATTGTAGAAGGCCACCAAATTTATCAGGCATGATTTGCCCTTAGTGAAGTCATGTTGGCTGTCACCAATCACCTCCCTGTCCTCCATGTACCTTAGCATAGTTTCCAGGAGAATCTGCTCCATGATCTTGCTGGGCACAGAGGTGAGACTGACTGGCCTGTAATTCCATGTGTCTTCCTTTTTTCCCCTTTTTAAAAATGGGAGTTATGTTTCCCTCTTTCCAGTCACTGGGAACTTCACCAGTTTAAGTGAAGGAGTATCTCCTTTAACCTTTACTAACCTTCTTGTTTGGCCTGATAGCACCTTCACCTTCTCTTGGGATTGGTGGTTTATTTGTAACAGAGCAAGATCCATCCCTCCTGTGACTGTATTTTCATGTCAGTCGTTAAGTATACCTAGTACAACTTCTTTCATTGCTGGACATCTGTAATTGAATTTAGAATTATCCTTGAAGTATTTATAGTAACCTTCAATTCTACTCAAAATTTATAGTATCATATTTATCAAAAGTGTTTACAGCACAACACATCATTAGAGCTGTTTTTCCTAGTTCATGCAACCATCCCCAAACAAGACTAAATATGCGAAAGAGTCACATGTTACAGTAAGCCACACTAGACACAGGCATGTCTGAAAAAAGATAGTATTACAAAGTGCAAAAGGCCTCAGCAGATATCTAGACAATTGATATTTAAAACCCAACCAAATTCATATGGATTAGGTTTGCATGTAATACATCATAATACTTCTCAGCTTTGTTATGAAGGACCTAAAGGTAAAGTGATAGTCTCTTGTGCATTTAATATGCTGAGACAGATATAATTTCTAAAGTATAGTCTATTGAACAAGGAATAGTTAAATGACTTTACTCAGAATCTAGCTGTTTAGGTAAAATCTGTTCTTTCATTTCTGTTTATCATGCTTTATTCTCACCTCTTTGAAGACCGGTAATGAGGATATTGAAACACTTTACACTTTTGTAATGGTTAAGTTACCAAAGATACTGTGCAGTAAATGAAGAAACCATCTTAGAACATATTCATAGATAACAGGACTTTAAAGAATTTCCTTGGCATTTTGGAGGATATGTATACACGAAACTACAGTTTAAAACTGTTCTGAGAAATTATCTAGTAGCTTTGTCATTTGTGCAAATTATTCCTTAACTACACAAAAGGGTTAGATGAGATTTGCTTAGGCCTTCATGAAAATTACTGTATCACACATACAAACTGAAATCTCACACTGAGTGGAAGAAATGCACGGTTTTTATCTATCATCTTTTGCATGGGACATTAAGATTTAGATACTGAAGGTAAAAGCAGAGTAGAACAAAATAATTTCCTGACACAAGTTAATGAATGAATTGGGGGTAAAAAAAAAAGAAAAAGGAAAGTGTGGCTAGGGTTGGAATATGCAATGCTTCTAGGACTTCAAGCTAAAGGGTTTTCCATTAAGAGTAAACATCATTTTTCCTATCTACCATATTTCTTGCCTTTTTTTTTTTTATTTTATGTCATGATCTCCACTCATGACAATATTAAAGAAAAGGTAAGAAACCCCAATGGGGACCATTCAGTACAGCTGGAAACAGTTCCCTTTACCTTAAGAGCGAGTTGTAGAGCTTTTGTTATGAAGTGGGATGCAAACAGATAATAGTAAGTTAAGAAATAAGGCTTCTATATTAATTTAGTTAGCTTAGCCAACTAAAATGGAAACCTCATGGGACTGTTGCCTTCTGCCCATCCTTCCTGCTCAAAAATACATGATCTCAACATAAAATTTCTCCAAAGTTTTACAGTATGATTGTATACTCATTTTGATCTTACATTGCTATCGTACCTGAAACTCTCACAAAAGGAAGGCAAGTCAATCATGGTATTAAGGAATATCACCCTTGTTTCAGATATTTATCATTTCAAAACTGAAACATTTCATTTACACATTTAAAATTGACTTTTGGCAAGGCAGCAGTTCTACAAGGGAGACTTGGCTATTGAACAATAATGAATAAAGAGCTCCACACATTTCCCCATCTGCTTTTCCAATTGTTAAAATAAAAATAACAAATCTGAATGGGAATGAAAATGTTGTTTTATACAATGTTGGTCTTTGCAACAAATGTTTTTGTAATTGTTAAGTTAAAATTTCTTTACCTGAAATCTCCCTCACTGCTGATCCCATCCTGCAAACTTTATTCTCTTGAGATTGGTCTTGAATAATAGAAGGACTATTTCATAGAAGCTTAAATAAGGCCTGAGCCTTTGTATTATCACAGCGTAGCAGAGGTTATTGGAGCATGTCCCCCAAAGATCCTGATGTCAGCTGGTGAGCTGTGGTGGCAGGTCCAGCTTCTTCCTGGCAAAAGAAGAAACAGAGAGAGATGCAGAAAAATATAATTTGTGGTTTTCTTCTAAATTTCTGCCAATGTTTGGATTCATAGCTGCAAAGACAGGATACTCAGTTCACAGAGATATGCTTAACCAGTAGCCAAGCAATATCTGCTATCCATGTAAATTGAATAACCAACTAAACGAACTGAAGGTGGTAAGCCAGTAGCCTCAAAGAGTAGCCTTGACCAGTAACCTTGGCCTCTTGATGCTTTTCTAGTAACTACTAGTTGGATCTAGGTTAAATGTGGAACAGAAGTTACTTCTCAAAAGTGTGCAACTCTTGGTGTATCCATCAAAACAAAAATAAAGTTTTATCTCCTGGGCTGGAAGGCATGATCAGCTGTATAACTACTGATCTTCTTGATGTTTAGTGAAGTCAGTGCTGGCTAGAGACTCTTCACTGACAGGAGCAGGTGCCCCAGCTCTGAGGCATTCATAAGAGAAGCCAAAACTTGGTGTGATTAAAAGAGAAAGACAAGACAATCTAAAACCAGTGCTCAGTAGCTGTGACAATGTACATGAAACTGTAGCTCAGAAACATCAGTTTTCCTTTCACTGAGGCTAGCTACAGGAAAAAAATAACAAAGCTGCACAGTTTTCATTGTTGTCCCTACTTTCTAATGGAAACAAGGCCAGAGTTTGGGGGTGGAGGGATGTATATCTGAAGGTCTTGCAGTCATGCACTGCATCCCTGGGCTTATGGGCCCCCACTGTCTGTTGTGCTTTTCAGTTTTGTCCTGCAGAGCTGGCACAAACACCCCCTATTTCTTGTCCCCTGTGGAGTACTGCACATTAATGTTCGTTGCAGCAAAACAAACGGAAGGTGGCTTACTACATTTCCCAGGCTCAAGCAGATGAATGGCTGAATGGCCCTCTGAGGATAAACATATCAACCCTGCACCTCCATAGTCCATTGAACACTGCAGTGCCTTACTGCTCAGAGATGCTTTCAAGCACCACCTGTTGTGGCATGGAGTATGCCAGATCCTCATTAAAAGTGTCTTTCTTGGTTATTTTAGAAATCATCAAATGAGAAAGGTATCAGAAGACTTAAGTCCAAAGGAACTGCACATGTAACCAGCATAGTGAAATCAAGTAGCATTCTGTGCGTATTTTTGCTCACCGTAGCCACAAATTAAATACTTCTTCGCATTTTGCCCTTTCTATGTAACAATAAAAAAAAATCTTCAAAGATTTTCACTGGCTAACTTTGTACAGCATATCAGACGGACATATATATGTGGTAATCAGCCTCTCTGAGTTTTTCAGGCATATTGGAGAAAAGATTAGAAACTAGGATGCTGGAGAAGGCCATATGGAGATATATAAAATCAGAAATGACGTATGTTCTATGTGCCTTGTAAACACTCAGAGGAGCTGATTTTACTGTGATATCCATGACTCCCAGGGCAGGATCAGCTCTTTACTTCATAGCCAAAATTAGTCATTTTAATATTAAAGTTCTGGTGTGTAGCCTGCCTTTTGAAAGCTACTGAACTGTAGTCACCCAGCCAGAGTCAAACTTGAAGACAGCAGTCAAGGAAACTCCCTTGGGGTACTTAGGCAAGGCCTCAGAAATAAAGCAGACATGAAATTCTTCATATGAAATAAACTGCTGTTCAGACCTGTGTCATAAATTCTTGCCATGGTTATTCTTCACCTTATATGAGTGATTCTCAGAATTTTTCATACCACATGCATTCTTTCAGTTAATCAGATTCATGAATCTCCCTTTTAAAATAAGAACAATAGATTGATCACATCTCTTTCATATATGCTGTACAACTTCAAGTTGAGAGAAAAAGATAATGTACTCTTTAGTAATAAATAGATGATATGCATATTTATTTCACCAGAACAATAATGAAAGAAAAAACTGTCAGCCTGATTGTCATCTGCAAAGATGTACTGCATGTATCTCAGCACTGAAGATGATGAAAATAGACATATTTATATTAGCACCACCTTCAGTCCAAGCATGAATAATAGGGTGCTTTACTGTTGCGTACAAATGCTCTGGAGCTAAGCATATCACTTTAAAATTATACCATTCCTCACGACTGGGAAAAAAAAAAAAAGAAGAAACAAACAGCTTGTGCTGACAAACACTGTCAATTCTGTGTTCTGTCTTCTTCTGCCTTGTGCACTTTGGTAACATGATGTAAAAGCTGCATTCTTGCATGTTCATGTTTTGTTCGAGGACCATCTGCCAGGGACTGGGAAGAGCTGACTGAGTGCCTGCACATGCAGCTTCCTTCTGCACAGAAACTTCTCTCGGCTGCGGGAAAGGCAGCTCCATCTACTGACATTTCTGTCTGTCTGCTCTTTAAAGGGTGGAGGAATTACTGAGAAGTGGCATCTAGTCTCATTTGCCAGTGCAATTGCTGTTCCCAGTTACACTGAGAAGGTATTCCTAAGCTTTAAAGCTTGAGGTCCACATTAGGGTATATTTTCTGTCTTAGGATTTCTCAGTCATTCTGTAGATTCACAATTTCTTAAAACATGACTTTCTCATAATAGGATATCTACCAAAAGCAGTACCTTAGTACATTTTAAATGAGCTATCGGTTTGATTTTAACCATGCTCTGTCCTGAAATAGTGTCTCTATGTTGATTTTTGATCAAGTAATATTTTTCTGTATTGCAGGTACTCAAATATTTATCTTTGTAACCTAGAGCATATTGTGTCTTCTTTCAAAGGATTTTTCCAGAAAATGCAAAATTTGTCACATTTGTTTCTAATGCAACATTACTGCACTTGGTCCATCAGGGTTTTTTTTTTTTAGACCATAAACTAATGCATGCTCAACCCCATTGAAGCAAATAACACTCTGCTCGGATGGAATCAGGATTTGGATATGGATGACTCACAACTTCTGGGCAAAACTTGGACGACGACCTCACGAGGACTGCTTCTGGCTGCTGTAGTGCAAGTCAGAGGAACTGAAAGCACACCTTTCAAGTGGCCAAATGTGGAAAGGATGAGAAAATCTGTTGTGCCGTGAAAAGCCTAGACTGACTGCTGTAATAAGATGTTTGGGTGGGAATGAAAGTTAACTGAGCTTGATCTGAATGCTAATGTAGCCCTAAGTAGGACTGACCTGATTTCTACTGACTGAGTGGATAGGAAATGCACTTATGCAACCTTTATTTTGCTTTTTCTGGGGGACCGTAGGGAAGAGGGATACTGATATCTATGTCAAATATACACACATACCTGATTCTTAAAAAAAAATAAAATAATAAAATTCTATTTGACACACTTATGCCCCCATATTTCACAAGATTTTGAATAGTTTGGCTTAAATCACTCACTTTGAAAAAGTTAACTTCTAGTTCGAAATAAGCTTGTCTTGCTGATTTTTGTTACTGGTGAACTCCCTTTCATTAATTCAGTCTTTTTTCCAGAGTCTGATTCACACTTACAAAGGTGAAAATTAGTTTATCCAGCATTAGTGATAAAGTCTACACTGGGCAGTCCCATAAAATGTCCAGTAGATGGCTATTTAGCTAAAAGAGGCAATTAGTAGTGCCATATTCATCACAGCTTGCAAGAGTTAGAACCTTGCTTGCTACAATGCAGAACTGTAAAGGCAGAAACAAGAGAGTTTCCTAGTGCCAAATATGTTGGTGTAAGTGTTAGCTGGAAAAACAATATTGCCCGATAGACCATGAAAAATAATCTGGACCTGTGAGTGTGCTTCCCACTGGAATAATGCCCAGTGTCATGCAGAAACAAAGCTCTCAAACTGAATTTATATTTAAAGATCAAAATTGCAAACTGTACTATAGATTGAGGGCAGGTGCCTGAGAGCTTCTTTAGCAGTGGGACATCTTACTACAGGAGCTCTCAATATCTGAGGAATGACAGAGCTGCACATCTCTAGCTGGGGGTATCTGAAGTTTGCAGTTACTGAAAGTTGCAGAATTTTCAGAGGGAGAAAGAAAACGGTGCTGCCAGTCAGAGGTGAGGAGAGTTTGGGGAAAAAGAATGGATAAAGAGAGAGAAATTAATGGGAGGCTAGATTTATGGAACTAATCTAGCCTTTGCATATTTAGAGCAACTGCGAGTGAGTCCAGGTTAAAGGTAATAACTCAATAAACAGAAATAGAACTGTTTAAAAGACCACGTTACAAAAGAGAATCAGTAATCCAGTCGTGACTATATGCTGAGTGAAAAACCCACTGGAGGGATGAAGGAGCTCTTGCTTCATTTTCACTGAAAGTGCTGCTGGTGAACCAGTGAGTAGAGGGAACGCCACCTGACAGAGCTGGCACAAGACTGGCATCACCACCACCAGCACAAGTAAATTTTGTCATCCCAAGGATGGGATGACAAGGCCCCGGCTGCTCCCACTGTGTGGGAGGGAGAAAGGAGGAGAACGGCAACAGTGGAAGAACGAGGCTGATGCTGGGTGAGCAGGCAGGATCTAGGAGGCTGTTTCTGGCTGTCTCACCCTCCTGGTAACAGGGTCATAGGGACCCAGCCCTGCCAGGGCAGCACTGCAGGATGACTAGCTATACACAGCCCTTGCATAGTGAGCCAGGCCACTGCCACTATTTCGGCTACATTTAGTGTTTCGGTGGCAGTTGAAGTGCTAATTTTGACACTGAAGAGGTAAACGTGCCAGCACTTTTACCACAGAGGTATCACAACCATTGTCAGGTTACCATGCAAATGGTCCAGCTATGCCACTGTTGAAAGCTAAGTTTGGAAGAGACCTCCTGTTTCTGTGCCTCAGAGACACAGGACTCCCATTCACCGAGGCTGATGTTTGTTCGCTGAGTAGCTTTATGTGCGTTAGTTCATCATCGTGCTGGAATAGAACTTACTGAGTGCTCAGCACAAGAGGAGCTCATTATGGTCCAAGGTCCAAGGTGTTAAGACAATGTAAAATTAACGCTAATTCCATCTCTTTTCTAGGACACAGGTTATACATGCTGTAAGTGTAAAGCTTTGGGAGACACATATGGCAGCTCCCAAAGGCAAAACAGCTTTGTCCACTGTTTGTCAGGTGATTAAACACAACCATGTTGAAACTCCTCTGTAACGAAGTTGTGTCACCATGCAATAAATAATACATTCAATTGATTAACTGAGTTAAAGCCTTCATTTTCAGAGGGATAAGGAAGCATTGACTTCTTTTCCATTTTTTTTAAAGTAGTTTCACAGAAGTAAAGCTGATGTACAGAATAGTTTTGGAATGGATCCAAGTCAAGAAACAAGGGATTAGATGCGGGTGCTAGAAAGGAAAACAGAGCTTGATGATAGACAGGCAGATTATGCAAAATGATAAGAAATCATGGTGCTAGAGGTAAAAAAATATAATTTACTTCTCCCCAGGGGAGTGATCTGTGTAAAGTCTGCTAACACCACTGCTCAACGAAATAGGATTTTTGTATGTTTTATTGATGTTCTTCACCAAGGCTTACCAAATTGTGTCAGTAGTTTTTGATCAAAACAGAAAACTCTCCCTCACACCTCTAAAAATTTCCTCTTACGTGAATAAAGGATATTAATATTAGCAAATTCTTTCTGATACACACTAATTTTAGAAAAATCAGATGTAATGAATGCCCTTATATTTCTTCTCATTTAGTTTCTTCCACTCATATATCTTCCAGTTCTTTATCGCCTTTGTCTCTTGTGCAATGGTACTATTTCCTCTTCTGTCTTAGTAAGAGAGTTAAGACCTTGACTTTTGCTGTTGGCTTATCTTCTGTTAGTATTAAGTCACAGCGTGAGATAGCTTAAGTTACTATAGGTTCACTGAGCTGCAGAAGATACTACTCCAGAAGAAAGTGTGGACCCATTGCTAAGGACTTTAATGAAAATGAGGACAGTAGTCTGCTGTCCACAGCAGTTTGATTTAACAATTTCAGAAGGCTCAGGAAGGTACGCTGTTACATCATTAGCTGTTGAACAATTCCTGACGTTGGTGGGAGTTCAGTGCAGAGAAATAATGAAGACTAAGACTCTTAAGTTTACCTTCTAGGGATTATTTTATGACATGTCAAGAAAATGAGGGTGTAAAAATTATTTCTGCATATGTTTGTAAAAATCCATTTCTTTCTGTTCTCTCCTGCCCTTATTCCCCAAAAAGACATGAGATTTTACAGTTTTATTTTATACTTCTACTTTGCTAGGCCACAGTTTCTTGAGAGTCTTTATACTACCAACAACATGAAAATAGTTTGTTTAATCTGAAATCATATTTGACATAGGTGACATAGAATCACACTCTAAAGTATGTACACACTCTAAAGTGTGTACTCTGTCATTGTTTAAATTCTTATTTGATTTTCTGTTTTGTTTCCCTGTTTTATTTTTTCCCATTTTGCACATAAGATTGTTGGTTGTTGCCATGGTAATTCTAATTGATTCCTTTTTACTGTTTTTGCAGCCTTTCAGAAGAGAAGCCCTCCTTTATACCCATTTTAATTACTGTAGAACAAATGATAATACCAACTGCTATTCAGGTCTATAATGTGGCACCATCTTCAACATAGGCTTTTGTCTAGACCCCCAAGTTCTTGTTACAACTAACTTTGGCATATACTTCCTGAATAATATCTGAGGTAAGGCTTTTCTTATCTATCCACACAGGTAGGAAATGTCTTTCGGGCCTCAGAGCCATCCCCATTTTCAACTGTAATTATGTCAACACGCATTTCTTTCTGAGCAAAGCAAATGTTGTTTCTACTAATATCTCTTCAGCGTGCTAATGCAAACACACTTGTACTAACTTGCAGTTTTAATCACCTACCTGTGCCCTGACACACTCTCTCTTTCACCAACCATAAAATATTGATTCTCATTTTTATGGCTCCTTCCAGTTTTACTGTCCATGTTTTACTTCTTCACCTGCAGGACTCCAACTCCTTCCTCTAATCTGCCCATAGCAGTAGCCTTTGTTTTCTGTTACTTATACATACAAATAAACATTTTCATATACTTTCTTATGCTTGGGAAGAACTGTCAACAAACGTCTAAGGCTAATCTCCATTGCAAATGCAGTGATAAAACTAAGGACATTTTCAAAAACCTCTGTAGAATTGTCCTATGTCATTCATGGTTTTAAAGATACAATTAAACATAAATATTTTTATTTTGATATTATTTCAGGCATCAAATAACAGAAGGGAAACAGAACATCTCGTGTTCTGCTTCTGTCCACAGTTTGCAATTATTGTGATTGGTATAGCACTAGCATTCTAGCTTTCTGCAATATATACACATATGCATGCATATATAATTATATCTACTAATAAATGTGTATGTTAGTATATACCTAAAATATATCCACATATATCTATTTTTAATTTCTTTATGTTCTAGTTTAAGTATACCTTTAAATTTTTTCTTCTGAGGGGAGAAAAAATATTGGAGGAAAGTGACAATTTTCTTATTCTTTTCTGTAAAAATACAAAAAGTAGAGCAGGATTCCTAAACAGAAAAGCCTAGAACTTCCTTGAAAAGAGGTGATAACTGCAGTAGTGAAATAGCACCAGAAGGTGTGCAGATGGCGTTGACAATAGGCAGGAGTTTTTTTCTTTATTCATTGTCTCAGAAAGGTGAAACAAAACCAGATGAGTTTCCAGACAGCTCTGCAGGTTCAAAACCAAACCAATACAGAAACCAGTTATCTGTCTCTTTGCTAAGGTACACACTTTGCTTGCCTCCAAACCCATCAACACAGGTTTATGTTTGCTTTTCTCCTTACTGGTGTCAGACTGGTGCAGCTCCATTTCAGAGAAGTAACTACCTGGCTTCATATCTTCAGCTCTCACCCTGAATTAGCATTACCTCTCTTGTGCCACAGCAGCAAAGTAGTAGCTTGTGAGCAGCCTGTGAGGGGAAGTATGGTTAACTTCCTTGTGCACGTTAGCTCATTGAGAAAATTCAGGACTCCCTTGTCACTTCCCACTTTAAGAGCACAGAGCACGACAAGTCTCTTTTTGTGGCGTGTTGAGGTTTTGCTGCACTACGACCCCTCTGGTCTTGTCTTCAATTTCTACTGCAGAAACACTCTGTGGCCATTTATTGTATGGACTAGTTTAGAATAAGGAATGATGAAGCTTTAACACCGTTAGTCACATTATTGTTCAATACATGAGGATAATTCTTTTTAGATTCACAAAAGTTAACAAAGGGCTTTTCTAAATAGAGCTTGAATGTCTTAAAAATAAATCTGAGGTTTTAATGCTCTGTAATTATCTTGTCTATTATCTCATCTGCCACTTAATCTTTCATGCTTTCTCCTGATCTTTTAACTATATGGGGAGTTTTGCCATTTTTAAAAAACATACCTCTTCAAACAAATTCTGGGCATTTTTGAAGTTTTTTTTCGCTTCTAAAGCTTCACAAAATTCCCTTCAAGTAAATTAGTTCTGACTCTTCATACTAAGAAGATCACTGGCTATTTTAAACTTGAAAATAGTACCTAATTATGTTATTGCATAAGAGTTCCTGAATTTAGGGAAAAAATATTTTTCGACTTGCCAACAGCACAAAATACTAATTCTATTACTTTCCTGTGTTAAGTTGTAGACATAGTTTTTCTGCCAGGACTTAGCAGCATTAAAATGACTTTGGAAGGTGGTTTTGTGGGGATGAGTTTCTAGATTTATCTGAGGAGTGAAGATATGAACCAGTGCTGAGTTCCACACAGGACTAGATGTATTGGTTCTGTAACATTAGCTTAGAGCCAACACACCATCAAAGAAGCGTAATTTAGCTTTATTCTATGTTTTGGTGCATTTTTCACTCATATTTTATAATAGGCAATCTGTAATCAGTGATAACTTCATCAAAGCTGCTGTTAGAAGTGGAAGGGGCCCAGTACTTGATTCCTGGCTTATTTTGACAGGGTAACATTTCACAACCACATACCTGGTAAGATGATAGAGGGAAGATGATTACCTTCTGCTTGCCATTTTCTTCATGATAATGAAGGCTAGAGATGATGATTGAATGTATAGAGAGTTTAGTCAACAATTTCTGGGAAAGGGCTGTCAGCATGATCTCTATCCGTAGCACCTGGCTTTGCTTCAGGACAGTCAGTCTGGCTGGTGGCCAGGGGGCTTGGACAGCCTTGCTCTCGTGCTTGGAAAGGGGAGG